>NC_077246.1:9762500-9920000 GCF_947179165.1 Solanum dulcamara | reverse complement strand
TGTAGCTCTTGCCTTCCACCTTAGAGCATTGGATTTGTAACCAAGATCAACATTGGTTGGAATTGAACTTGTCTATATAGGATTATGTAACACTCTATCAGTAGTTTCAGACTGAGAAAACAACAAAAAAATCCCGTTAAAGATGCACTAATATCAATTAAATGCCTTTAAATTATATAATACTTACCCTCTCTATTATACTACCACTCGATCCAAATAGCTCACCAAAATCAGTTGTTTTTTTCTTCTTTTATCTTGGTCTCTTATATGCAATTGTTGCACCACCTCTCAAAGTTGTACTACTCTTTCTTTTTTGGACATCAACACTAGAATTTTATTGTTGAGTACCTAATGGAGTTGTTGGTTGAGTAGTTGTAGGCCTTTTTCCAACTGCAGAATCAGTTGTAGGCCTCACACCACTGGAAGTAGCACTAGTAGGCCTTTTCTCAGCTACTGAGGCAGTTGCAGGCCTCACACCAATTGATGTAACACTGGTAGGCCTTTTCCCAGCTTCTAAGAAAGTTGTAGGCCTCACACCAGCTGAGGGAGAAGTGGTAGGTGTCACACTTGAATCTGTATTTACACTTGGTTGACTCCCAATTGCAGCATCTGTAAAATTAAATGTAGTGGATGCTCTAGCACTTTTACAAGTTTCAGCAGTGAAATTATTTTTCTACAAATATATCTTAAAGTCAAAAGAACAACAAAATAGAGTAGAATTCAGTAATACAAAGACATCAAATCACAACTTATCAGAGTTGGACATCCTTTCTAGTTATGTCCAAAAGTCTTGCACAAAGAACATTTCATTTTTCTCCTCTTCCATGTAGACTTTCCAAACTTCTTCTTAACATGCTCATCACTATCTTTTCTCTTATTTTTACTTGGTCTTCGTGGCATGGTAGTAATTTCAGCCGGCTCAATGGTTGATCTTGTACTTTTTGGCAACATCTTAATGTTTTCCATATGTTAAATGAACTTATTATATGCTTTCATGTATGTTTTCTTCTTATATCAGTCATCAACAAATGACTCAACAATCCAATCTTTATAATGAATTTCAGTAAGTGTATGAGCACAAGAAATTTCCTTTAGTTTTCGTGATCTATAACTACATACCTTCCTTTTAATATCAACAACATGTTTATATGGTGGATTATGAATCTCAAAGTCAATATCACCATTAAACTTCACTTCACAATGGCTGCATGTTTAACATTTTTTCTAAGAACTTTCATAGCCATTGATGATACATTACTAATCCATCTTTCTGAAAACTCTCTCATTTGATTCATCCTTTTCATGATTTTCACTCTTATTTCATCTAGCATAGTGATAATTGATTTGAACCTAGCATCCAAAATTCAATTATTGAAAGTCTCAAATATGTTGTTCTCAACCACATCACACTTGCTATGTTCTTTAAAAATACTCTACACGATATTTTTTCGTTATACTTTAACAAGTCTTTCACAATGTCTTTGTCCTAACTGACTCATTTCATCAAATTTTATTTGTAAAAATACCTCAAATGACGCTCTGACAACCGGTCAGAATTTTTTTCTCCTTTCTTCACCCCTCTACTCCTTCTTTCAGTTGGCCCATATATGTTTAGCACACCATCTAAGCTCAGTATTTAACAATAATTCAGTAAATGCTAGATGAATACCCTGTCAAACAAAAAAAATTAGAGAGACAACAATGTTAAATATTAATTACTATAGATAATTGAAAAAATAAATTTAATAAAAAAATTAGTAATACCTTCTACATATCAAACATCACTGTTAGTCCTTCACCTTCAGTTTTTGTAAGCTCCAAATCATGTTTGATGCACTTGAGAACTCAAGACCATGTGTTCTTGATTTCTTTATCAACCACAACTCATGTTATAGCGTACATCTGACTATTTTCAAAAATGCAAGATAATAATTCACCTGTGATAACCACCCTTGTTGTTGACTCTACATTCAAATGTTTCAACTTTTTCAACACCCAATTCTAGTGCTAATTTATGAAACAACATGATATGCAACTCATCTACATCTATGTTAATGTTTTCAAGATCACCGACTCCATTTGCATACCTTAGCTTAGGATCTGATACAAAACAACCTCTATAGTATTGTTGAAGTGTCACTATCGTTGAAGCCATTTACTTACCATGCTTGTAAAGTGATAAAAAATAATTTTTTTAGTGAATTTGTATGTATTTGAAAAAGATCCTAATTTTAAAAGTAAAAATAACAAAAAGCTCTAATTCTCTTAATGTAAAAAGATGTCAAGATTCTTATACACGTCTGATATATATCAATGGACCACTAAAAGACTCAATACCCAAGACAATTGACGAAAATAAATAAATTTAAGTCGAAATTTTAATTTTATGAATAAAGCGTAGAATCTGATCGAATTCATGAAATATGCCATTGAAGTCAGGAAAAGTCATAACACTACTACAAAAGTATATTACACTAACATTAAGCACGAACAAAGCAAAATTCCTTAAATATGTTTTTGAAAAATCAGTATCAATCGATCCTAAAATGAAACGGAAATAAATACACATACAAACAAATAGAAACATAAGTAAATACAACAATAAGTTAGAAAATTTACATAGAAAAATTTACATAGATAAAATTTACATCGAAAAAAATTACCAACAATCCTGGAGAACTTCGTCGGAGAGAGGGAGAAAAGAACCCGAAGAAGTAGATGTGTCTAGATGAACATTAAAAAAACAAATAAGGCCTTTTGTTTGTTTTCAATCCCGTCATTTCCTATGTGTAATTAAAGAAATTCTTTATTAAATGATGTGTAAGCTTTTGTGCTACACGGACAACACCCAGTCAAAAAATGTGTTTAAAATATTGTGTTTCAATGGGTTTGGGGGTTCAGATGATAAATAGTTGAGTAGAAGGGTTCAGGATAAAAACTTATACAAGTACAAGGATCCCTCAGACTATTTCACCTTTAAAGCTTTAATGGAAGAAATCATGTGAGAGAATGATGATGAAGAACGTGGGGTGGGAGGTTGATGTGAGAGAGAGAGTTGATTGAGATGAAAGTGTTAATTGGGAATGCTTTAAGTATGCAGATAACTATTTTAGGCTATTTATTTAGGAATATGTGTATCTGAATATATCTACTAAATATATGGTACAAATTTCATAATAAGTGATAACATATGTAATTATTTAAAAGTATAGGTAACATTAGTATATACGGTAGGGGTGTATTAATAGGAAAATTTACCCAAATTTTTTTTTCCACCTGCTTGACCCATGAAAAAGAATCAAGTCCTCACGTGAGGAGGCACACTTTTAGATAAGATGGTCACACACTTTAAACAAATTCATTACCTCCCAGGAGACAAATAATTTTGTAACTTTATTGATATAACTGTGAATTTAATAATTTAATAAAATAGAATATTTTGTGACTCTACTAACATGATAATTTTGTTTGAGAAGCCATCAATAATTATTTTGACTATTTCACATTTTCACTTGGAGTTCCCTCAATAGTGCAGTAGCTTTCATGTGATAAGTTATAATTTTGTGACTTCCATGTACAAAAAGATAACTATTTATAAGACATTAAAAAGAGATTGTTATTTGTCATATTTAAAAGTTAAGGATAAAATTTAGAAATGTCTTTTAGTGAATTCATAGATTTTCTAAGTTCAATTGTGGCTTTTATCACGCCCCAAAATATTAAACAAAAATTCAAATTTAAACATTGTACATATCAAAAGTAAAACTTCACCAAAATTAACATAGGTGGATCATAAAATATTATTCTTTTGTAGATGATTATTTAATCGATAAATTAATATTTATTAATTTAAAAAGTATTTTGAGAGTTAATGAAGGTTAATTTTGATTACATCAAAATCATTGTATCTTACTAACTTATGCATCATATTTATTGAAAATTCACATAAAAATAAATTTATTATGCATAAAGTACAATGAATACGTCAAAATCATTGTATCTTATTAAATTATGTATCATATTTATTGAATTCATATAAAAAATAAATTCATTGTATATAAAGTACAATGTATGTGTATGATTCATTGTAATATATTTTTTTGTTAAATGATTCATTGAAAAATAAATTTAAGAATTCAATGATTCATTGTAAAAATAAATTAATCTTGCATAATGTTCATTGTTTCTTAATAATCAATTATTGTTCATTGTATCTTTACTAAAAATATTCAATGTATGATGGTAAGAGAATAAATTATATAAACAACATAGGAAATATCTTAAACTACATCAAAAAATGGCTACTCATTTAAAAGGTATCACAAAATCAATAATGACATATCAAATACGTAAAGCATTATGTGAGTACAAACAGATCATGCCGCATGTACTCAAAAAGATTTGCAATCGTGGAAAAACCAAAACTTTTGGATGCAATTAGAAAAGTTAGAAATGAGATTCAATTAGATTTAAATTTTAACAAAAAATAAAACATAATAATATCATATTTCACTAAATTGTCTTAGATATATTTGTACTTTTAAAGAACTATTAATTTATAATATTAATGAGACCATATATTTATATAGGGGTCTTCTGAAAATATATTATCTTATCAAAATGAGTGATTTTTTTCATTTATCCAAGTCAAGATCTGAGTAAAATATTATCTTGAAGAAATTATTAATTTACTGAGTATTAATTTAATAAGACTTTACTGTAAAAATAGTATTACTCTACAACTTATAAATAGTAGGGGTCATTTGGCTCAAAACTTAATTATGCAGGGATCTATAATATAGAGATTCGTAATGTAAGTTAATAATATATGAATTATAGAATGAGAATTATTAATGCATGTTTAATCATGCATATATTGGTAATTTAAGGATTGTAATGACTGATAGATTATAAATTAGTATAAAGTATTTTTAAGAATGTTTGTTTACTCTTTAAAATAAATAAAAGAAGTTTTTAATATTATGATGAGTAATTTGGTCAATTTAGAATTTTTAATACATATATTGCAAATACCTATATTTTTATTCGGCACTCTATTTCTCATAAAATAATATAACTTTCATTTTAATTTGCTTATGAAGTTTTTTTGTAAAAAATTATATTTTTAATTTTGTGGTGTTAAACTAAAAATATGTAGAATATATCAAAATGTTATTTAATTTATGGTCTTATTTCATGTCATGTGGAAACTTAAAATTAAGAAATTGCCAAAAAAAGAAAAAGATATTTTATTTAAACAAACAAGAAAAGAAAGTAAGACAAACAATTAAAACAAAAAAAATCATGTACATAAAATCTCTCATAAAATTAAGGAAAAATACATAAATTCACCCCTGAATTTGTTTCAAAAAGTCGGTTACAAACTTAAACTATTATGACGACCTAGTACACGCTTGTACTACTAAGAAATGAATTTATTTACCCCCTAAGACTGACGTGGCCAAAAAATAAAAAAAATAAAAAGAAAGGCTATGGTAATTTTTTTTAATTAAAGTCTTCTTTCCACCACCATCCTACCCCACCCCACTGCTCCTCCTCTTCTTCACACTCCACTCGCTTCTTCTTCTTCTTCATTTTATTTTTTATTTTTCATCATATGCCATACTCGATTCCCACCCACTCCACCTCACCCCACCCAACCTCCACCAGAATCCTCTCCCCCATCATATTCTATTTTAATTCTTATTCAATTTTACCGTCTTTATTATATCCGTTTTTTTTAAACTTTATTGGTGATTGATAAAATTGATGATTGAGTTTAAAAAATAAAATATAGTGGTGGATTTGTTGGTGATGGGTGGCAAAGAAGAGGAAATTGAAGGTGGTGAAGAAAAAGAAATCAATATTGATAAGGATGGTGATATTTGGTGGTGGGTTTGTACCTTTTGATGGTGATGATGTGATTTTAGTGAAGAGTTTGGTTATGGGTGTTGAATTTTGTGGTCATTATTTATAATTTTTGTGGGTTTAATCGTAGGCGATTTTGATTTTTGATGGTGAAATATATGAATTTGGTAGTGATATGGCGGCAATACTAGTGGTTCCATGGTGGTGTTCAATGAAGAATCAATTGATGACATGGAGAATGCTTTTTCAAAATCTGACATGGCATCTGATGTGGCAGTAAGATGACAATGATGTGGCACGAGTATAATACACCTTCTATTGTGAGAGTAGTGTCATACGCCTCATTGGGTAAATAAATTCACTTTTGAGTAATATAGGTTTGTATAGATCGCTATAATAGTTTAAGTATGTAATTGACTTTTCGGGATAAGTTCAGGGATGAATTTATGTCATTTCCCTAAAATTAAAGAGCATTTGGTACATACTATATATGTTTCAGCAATATTTTTATTCTAACTTTTCACGTGACATGTTTAAAATCACAATAAAAAATATTTGGGTACACATTATATATCTTTAATTAAGACTATTAAAAAATTTATTATTTTCTTTAAATTTCGTATCAAATCAAAACTAGACAAATTAAAATGAACGAAGAAGTAGGAGATAACGAGAAAAATCTGTGATAGTAAAATGCACCTAAATACCAGCATACCTTAATACATATTTTTGGTGTTGAGATTAATTTTCCTCGTATCTAACTAAATACTCCCTTAGTCCATTAAGGGAAATAAATAAATAGTCCAGAAATAATATTTTAGTGTCTTATTTGATTGACAAGTTTGAAATAACTTATCCACCAGTTATATTATATTGATGTGATAAGTTATCACATATACATGGTAAAATAACTTATCTATGATAGCTAATCCCATGATAATTAATCCTGGAATAATTTGTTCTCAACCAAACGACCCCTTGAATTGTTGGAACTTTTTTCGTAGTTTAAAATATCCGTTCACTTTTACTTGTCATATTTGAACTTTATACAACCATTAAAAAAACAATAATTGATATGGCTATTTTACTATATTATCCCTATTAATTTTAATTTAGTATTAAATCTTGAAATATAGTTTGGGAATAAGTAATTATTACTAAGGATAAACCATGATATAGATAATCATTTTTTCTTAATATGTTAAAAGTAACAAGTAAATGTGAAAATCTATTTTTGAAATAGTAGACAAATAAAAGTGAAGAGAGGGAGTAAGTGAATTGTTTAAATTTTAAGAAAATTATTTAGATTTTCCATAATTACACTTTATTTAATAAGAGAGTATGATTAAGGAATAATCAAAAGGCTAATGTTATAATTTTAAGTGAATTAAATCTTCCCTAACCCGACCCAAATTCAAACACAATTTCAATTTTAATTTTTATTTTTTATAAAAAAAAATTCATACATTATTTAATTTAAAATATTTATATTTTTTTAATATGGTAAGGCTGGTAGGAAAGTTCCTCCTTGTTCTTGCACCCAACAAAAACAAACGGAAAAACTTCATAGTAAAGCCGCCGCCGCCGCCGTGAAGCAAAATATTTTCAGGTAATGTTTTATTCTTCTGCTTTCTTCTCATTTCTTACTTATTTAAGCATTGCTTCTTGTTAGTAAGTTATTTTAAATTTGTTTTCTCCATAGTTTATACATTTGTAAAAAATTTCATTAAATCTGTTCCTTGTTAGCTTAATAAGGATAAACATGACATTTTTAATCCTAATATCTGTTTCTGCTTGTTGGGTCCATAGCCTTGGATTATTGTGGTGTTACCTTTGAGTTTTTTTGTCAAATAAATTTAAGATAAGATTTAGTTAAATAGGGTATTTTTATCAAGAAGTTTATTGAATATGTACAAGTATTAGATTTAGTCCCTGTTTGTCTTAACTTATTTTAGCTGTTTTAGATAAGCTAAGTCAAACAGACCCAATTATTATTTTGGGCTTATTTTAAGCACAAAATTACTTTAAATTGGCTAGTGAAATGCTCAAAAAAGCTGAAAACAGCTTATAAGCCAATCGAAACGAGCTCTTAGAACCCATAAGTTGACATTATGGCTCCTACTCTGTGCAAGATGGTCCCTGTACAAAGGCGGATCCATGATTTGAAGTTTGTGGGATCCTACAACCAAAGGCGGATTCAGGATTTTGAATCTCTGGGTGTCATGCTGCTTTGACTAGTAATTTATGGCAAAAACTCCAGCGTAGAGCAAGAGAATACTTAATATTTATTAGCAAATTTGCATACAAAATTTACACTTATTTTATTGGTTTAATTAAGATTTTTACTTACAAGAGGCGTAGAGTTCTAATTTACTTATCTATTTATTATCAATTCTTTTTTCAATAAAATCGCTACCCATGTCTTGCATGATAAAAAAAAATTTAAAAAAATACATCCACAACAGGGCTCAAACTTGCATTCCTATGATAGTAAACCTAAGCTTTAACCACTGGCATCACAAGACTCATTATTTCTAAGAGTGTCACGTTTAATATTTATACTTTACTTATAAATATATATACAAATATACATGTATATACAAATTTTCAATCGAGACCGGGGTGGCGTGGCACCCCTCAGAACAACATAGAACCGCCCCTGCCTACAACGACCTAAAATTAATCTACAATTTAACGATTAGGTTCATAATCAAATATTTATAGATTTTTAATGAACTTTTTAAAATATATATAGGGTTATGCACAAAAGCTATTGTGTTCATGTGAACCAAATAGCTTTTTCATGCTACGTCTGCCCCTGTCTCTATACTATGAACTTCTTGCTTGTAAGAAGTTTATATTGTTACGGTTATAAACACTATTTTGTTCCTATTAACAAATATCCATTTCTTTTTATGCTGTTTTACTTAGTTAGGGGATTGAGAAAGGGGGAGGTCTTGGGATTAATTGAGAGGGAGATATTGCGAGTTCGAATCTTGATATTTACTCTAGTTTATGTATTCATGCGTTATTTAGTACGTCTCAAAAGGGGGAAAAAAGAAACTCTGTTAAACGATGAGAACGCGTTAGGTTTTTATGCAATGATCGTTTTTGCAGACTTTACATCCTGAACTACTTGCTGCAAGCAGAGGTTATTGTTACAACGGATAATGGCTGTTTGTGGCTCAAGAACTTCTCATATTGGTCATTTTGTTGGTAATATGGCTGCTAGGCGCATGCATTATGGATTGGCGGTAAATAATAGCAGCGTCTCTTACAGCAATAGGAGCATTGAGAATGTTAGAAAAGCCAACATTAGTTTGAGAAATAAAGGCCAACTCCACAACTTCATGTTATCTCAATATTTTAGAACTACTGTTGCAAAGAGGCGGGGACATTCCGGTCCATATGAAGGATTTGGATTAGAAGGTTTTCGCATTTTATCACTTGCACGTTTCTCTTCTGGAACTACTGCTCCCGGTGGCCTGTCTTCTGATAACACTAAGGGAAAGGAACAAACTGTGAATACTGTTGATTCTTCTGAAGGAAAGATACACCTGAAGCTGAATTCGGGATCATTTTACCTGCCTCATCCTGCTAAAGCAAAAACTGGTGGAGAGGATGCTCATTTCATTTGTGGTCCTGCACAAGCTATAGGTGTAGCTGATGGGGTCGGTGGATGGGCTGATCTTGGTATTGATGCAGGAGAATATGCCCGTGAATTAATGTCTAACTGTATGTCTGCGATACAAGAGGAACCTAAGGATTCCGTAGACCTTATCAGGGTCCTAGAGAAAGCTTACACGAGAACAAAAGCAAAAGGTTCTTCAACTGCTTGTATCATTGCACTCACTGATGAAGGTCTTTATGCCGTTAATTTAGGAGACAGCGGATTTATCTTGGTTAGGCATGGATCCACTATATTTAAATCCCCTGTTCAACAGCATGGTTTTAATTTTCCGTATCAACTGGAAGGCAGCAGTGCTGGTGATTCGCCTAGCTTGGCCCAAGTGTTTAAAATTGCAGTAGCTCCAGGAGATGTCCTAATTGCTGGTACTGATGGGCTTTTTGACAATTTATATGACACAGATATCATGGAAGTTGTGGTTCATGCTGTGGAAGCTGGCTTAGCGCCACAGATGACAGCTCAAAAGATAGCAGCATTGGCACAACAAAGAGCAATGGACCTAACTAAGCCGTCACCTTTCTCTGATGCAGCCAAAGAGGCTGGATTTGAGTACCATGGGGGAAAACTTGATGATATAACCGTAGTTGTTTCTTATGTAACTAACAATACCAATCCATAACGTGCTAGAGTTTTGAAGACATGGGAAATTGGGCACCTTGACAAATCGGGATTCTTAGTTTGAGCCACAAACTCGGGGGTTTTTGAAGCAGGTACAGCTGACTGTGAGTGATTACTAGGCTGGAGGAGCAATTCGCCTAGTGTTGCTCCTTGTTCTGTCAAGTGTTTTAGTTCCTACATTTACGGCATAGAGGCATGTCTGTGTGTTGTATACGATGTTTATATGTTGTATACGATGACATAATCGATAGAAGTGTTAATTGATAAATGGCCTTGATAAATTGTTCTTGTTGACATTGAGGGGTATCAAGACACTGCTCTTTGAAAGTATTTTTTCTGTCTTTGTGGTTTTGTTTTGTTAGCCAGGGGGACTCTGTATTCTAATAGAACTAGTTATAACACACTAGTTATAATTTTTATGCTGAACTCATTGACATCAAAATTTCATTGAGACAATTAGAGATACCCTTACTCGGATCCTATCTAAAAACTTAAACTGTTAGGGTAATTTGGTTATTGGTTAGGAAGGGAGTTGTTCATGTACTGATTTTAATAAAAATAAAATCAATCATGTACTGAGCTAGCATAGCTAAAACAATGTTTGGTAGTTTTATAATTGCTCTGTATAAAATTCAGTACAACTACGGTGTTTGATTATTATTTTATAATTCCACATAAATAAAACATGTATTATAAGTCATGAGTCAATTTATGTATTATTTTGTGTGGGATAAAAGATGAAATAATTGATACGGAAATTAATTGTACATGAATAATGAAAATCTATATAACTATTAATGCCAGCATAACTCTAACCAACAACCAAACGACACCATAATTATGTCTTTAATATGCCTCTTCATATGCGAGCCTAATACTATTTCACGAGTCAAGTCACACACACATAAGTTCTTTTTTGGCTAATGGTTAACATTGAAACTTATACCAAAGATGTCATGCTGAATTTAGTGACCACCTTAACTAAACAGGACAGGGGTCGTTTGGTTTGAAGATCATACTTAGTTATCATGGTAGTCATATTTTTTATTGACTATTTATTTTGTTATATTAAAAAATAACATATATTACACACTTTTTTAAAGAGTTGTTTGTTTACAAAAATAACCTCCATCTTATTTAGTAGAAAAAGAATTTGAGAAATCTCCGAAGTATTTTTATCATTTTGTTTGTTTATCCCGGAATAACTAATACCGATACTATTATCCCACCTTTTGGTAGTTATAACTTATCCAGGACTAATTTCTAATTCTGAAATCATAGCCTGTGAATAAGGTTGGAAATTAAAAAAAAATGAATGATATTAGTATATATTATTCCTGGATAACAAATGTCATCCACCACATACATCATCTTCATCTTATTGAATGGCAATGGAGCTTCCTGTAAAACACACTGACTGATATATTTTCTACTTTTTCTCAGGAAGTTTCTCTAACAATTCTGGAACGACATCGAAAAGATCACCCACGAGTCCATAATCAGCGACCTGCAGTTCAAAGAAAGCATGGATTCCATACAAGTCAACTTCTAGATGGGGACGATTCAGTGCCAGTTTAAATAAATTGTCAAAAACACTTAAGCTATTAGGCTGCAATGTGTATTCTTGTGACATGTATAGTCGTTGAGGTTTTACAAGCAATGGCCAATTAATTATTTCTTAAGTACATTCTCTCCACACTTGAAACATCACCCCGGCTGCGTTCCCAAAATAACTTAAATAAATAAGTTATCTTCCTCTTTTTGTATGTGCCACATGATCGCTGTGCCTTTCAGCCACCTTGGTATAATTTTGTTTCTTGTAAGATATGACACTTGCCTCGAACTCCACCCCAAAAGCTAGTTCATGAGGGATGATTGCCCAAGTCCATGTCAAGAGACCATCACTCCATTCTCCAACCAATGTGTGACTCTAACCCACTCTAACACTCCCTTTCCACGGAGGCCCACCAAGAGCATGGACTCCCTTCACGCCGTTCCCCAACCAATGTGTGACTCTAACCTACTTTAACACTCCCTTCATGCTGAGACCCAATAGGAGCACGGACAATAAAACATGGGGTCTGAATTAGGGAAAAACTTAGCTATCATACCATGTAAAGTGACATTTGGGCGTAACTTAACCCTGAAAGCTAGCTCACTATGGGAGAATTGTCTTAGTCCATCTAAGGAGACCACCAGTTTGCTCACCACCCAACATCATGCGATAGGCATCTTATGCTGCGGCAAGCATACTATGATGCGACATTTATAGGCGGGGAAGTAGGACTCTAACCCACTCTTAACATAAATAGCTATATTAGGTTGGGTGAAAAGATGAAGGGTGAGAGGAGGATTATCAGTTATTTCTGTTGCTAGCTGAGGTAAAATTGGATGGCATGCTCACTACGTCAACTTCTTTAAGTAGCTCCAAGATTTAAAAGAAATATATTCTGTTTTTACTTCCCTAATAACTGACAATAAATAAATATATTTTACTTATCGGGAAAGTAACTGATAGATCGGAACTCCATCAAAAGAAGTAAACCAATGAGTTTCTATCTCCGCCACCCTCCCTCTCAATTATGTGAAATAACATAAGAGTGAGAAAAGGAATCATGTAATGCATGTGAGAGAGAAAATAAACAGATTGACCCTGACCTGGAATATGGGGGCATCTGCATCTTTATTTACAGCTACAATAACCTTGGAATCTCTCATGCCTGCTATGTGTTGAATTGCTCCAGAAACACCAAATGCCATATATAATTCTGGGGCAACAATTTTCCCAGTTTGGCCAACCTAAAACAGTTGAGGAAAAACAAAAACTACATTCAAAAAGCTGACAAACATGAAAAATGACGGGTTGTCATTATTTAACCACTAAAAGCATGACCAATAAGTTCCAGTTTCTTGAGTACGAAATTTCGGAGAGAAAAAAAATACACTATTTAACAACTATTTCAAGTATTTTACTTCACAATATTTTTGTGTCCAACTCGTTATCCCATAAATATGACTTAGACAAAAGAAAAGATGTTAAAGGCGACAGTTTACTATGCAAGTGAAAATCCATTCAAGGTTTCTGAAAGGCAAGCACTTAAGTCACCTGAAGCAACAAGTATGTCTAGTGTTACCTGGAGGTCGTTGGGAACAAATCCAGCATCCACTGCAGCACGAGTGGCACCAACTGCGCAACAGAGGTAACCCAATTTAATGAACAAATGAAAAGCAGATTGAAATCAGAACTATGCAAGTTTAATGCTAAGAATTAGGAAGTCATTTAGAATTTGAAATTAGTAAAGGATAGATTGATAGAAGATAAAGAAGTTGCAGAAAAAAGCACATGCTGAATATAGCAGAAGTCATGGGAGAGGGGAAACCTGCAGCACCAATTTTCTCAGCAAGCTTATCTATCATTTTGAAGTTTTCAGCGCTCTTTACACCTCGTCCACCAGTAACTACAATACGTGCATTTCCAAGATCTGGGCGCTCCGAAATTTGGGAGGAAAGCTTTACATATGTCGACTTACCAACTGAATCATCTGTAAAAAAGCTAACCTCATTTTAGGTTCCAACCTACTGAAGTCTCTTTACAAAAGATGCAAAAAACAAGATTGGCATAAAGAGCCACATCTGGTTAACCACGGGAGATATGGCCTCATATCTTGACTGAAACTGACCTTCATCCAAGGTTGAAATATCAACCTTATCTATTGACGCAGCATTAGATTTCAAATCAGTTGGTTCTGAAGCAACAGGAAAAGAAGTAGCTCTAATGCTCAACATACATGGACTGGAACCTGTGTAACGAACAGTGGAAAGAGCATTTCCTGCATATATTGGCCTGTCACATTAAAGACAATCTAATTAAAACCAACACAGCTTATACTGGTGCTGAGGAGACAGAATAATGTAATTTGCACTGCAAAAAAAGATCTCATTTTGTAGCAGGATGCGTTATAGTGGCTAAACTCTGTAGTTTTATGATTTTCAAAACAACTCTATGAAGAAGTTGGCACATTATAGCAAGTTAACATAGCTAAAAGAATCCCAGAAAATGGTATAATTATCCCTGGACAATATTGCTTTGTAACTAGGTTAACACAAATGCACAGTTGTTAAAGACCCAAAGTACTTATTCACTATCATCAAACAAACATGCAATAAAATGGTCATACTCATGAATCAAGATGTAATAGGAACATTTATCATCAAACCTACTAACAGGAAACTTCCCATTCAACCATTGCCCTGGGTATTGCCAATATCTCAGTATTACAAATCACACACGACAGACAACAGTTTGGGAAAATTGCTTGAAAGAAGTATTCACTATCTACAAGAAAATCTCTATCCATTGTAGTGTTTTCCGGATAAGGAACCACTAATAAATCACCTAATAAAGAGGTTTGATCCAGAAATCTTGGTGACATCAGTAATTGGAGAAATGTCCAGAAGAGCTGCTGCACGCGGTAATATATTTTTCCCAAATGAACCTGATGCAGCAATTATGTGTGAATAGCCACCACTCTGCTGAACAAGATGGACTAATTTGGCCCATGGTTCAGCCAAAGGGTATGTAAATTTGTCAGAATCAGCAATAAGGACCTAGAAAAGAAATAAAAGACAACAAGAAAAAAATAGTGAGTTTCATTGGTTGGATTCGCTCAAGCATCTTTGTCTCTTGTGTGCTGAATGCTATATCTATTCTAAATGCTAGTTACAGATTATTTGTCCCAAAACACATAGTGCAGAATACTTGAATTAAGTTAATTTCAAATTTTCAACTATCATGTCACAAAATCAAAAAATCTTTGAACAAAGCCTCTTAACAAGTAGCGTGCTTGGTCCTCACAATAGATTAATTGAAGATGAAGAGGAACAGAGCAGCATGAACTTTGAACAAAGTCAGCATGAGCTATGGACTACTTTTCTGTTTATAGACACACGTTTATATGATATAGCTGTGTCCTATGTGGAGAAAATCCATACAAATAGGTTGTGTACCACTTTCTCCAAAGGTCAAAGATATTGTGTATAACAATTAACAGGTATATTTCAGATACTCTTGACAAGATCACCTATCATCCTTCCTGGATTTTGTTCTATGGCATGCTTACCAAAGTTCAGCAGTCAATTGAAAATAGCATTTCCAAGAATTTAAGTTCAAAAAGACAAAGAAAAAGCAATATCATCCTCTCTTTTCTCCTCCTCGGAAGATCATTCTCTCTCTGTAACAAAGCGGACATGTCTAAAGGTGTTTCACACAATCACTAAAGCATGTCAACAGAATACAATTAGTCTTCTTTCACGCTCAGGGATGTCCTTGCTAAGATGATACTTAAAGAAAACAAACTAAATTGCAAGAGAAACAGTAGGAGGATAAAGTTAGTATTCGGTGGGCAACAGGCTGAAGCAACACAGTCCAGCATCCAAAGAGGAGTTACCTGAGAAACGGAAGGGTGGGATGAAGCAGCATGTTCCGCAGCTTCCTTCAGGGAATGACCAGATCCAGCAAGTAGTAACGATATCGAATTGTCCCCACCTAAAGATTTTGCAGCCTCCACAGCACTTAATGATGAGTTTTTGATTAATCCTCCTTCATGTTCAGCTAAAACCAATGTACTAAGCTACACATACAAGAAAGCACAGGTTTACATTTAAGCACAAAATTTGAGAATAACTTATATTGTGTGGAAAGGAAATTTTTTTCTATTATAGCACCATAACATTCAAGCTCAAACTTGTATACATGGGTTCAAGTATATGATTATGAAACATAGAGGCTATTCAGAGATTCTTCCTTCTCCACCTTAAACAAGAACATTCCAAAACATCTATTCTCAATTCATGTGAATCTCTAGAAACTAGTAAGCAGGTCTATATAATTACACCATAGCCATCATAAGCAATAAATAGCCCCTTCAACGTCCTCATTTACTAGAAAGACAATTCCCGACTCACTTGCATTCGATTTTGACGCTTAGCCTAGTATTCTTCTAAAAATTAATCGGGTAAAGCTGCAATTGAGCTGTACAACAAGGAGACAGAATATTTAGCTAGGGCTTCTATCGTGCCATTCTATTTCTACAGAGAAGTAGCCAACAAGGACAAGGGATCTCTCTTGCTATGACTAGTTGTTGTTTGCAAGAAGCATCTGTTCCGCTTTATCCTTTCAATAATTATATCGAATAAAGACAAATTGACCCACTGGTATTTCGACACTTGATCTCTACTCCTCGAAAGCTCACTCACAATCTAAGGCTCACTTAGGGCTGTAAAGATAGGATTATTCATACAAAGCCAACCGGGAAGCATCTTTCCAAACTCGCTCGACACACAAAAGAAAAGACGAAAGACGAGAATCAGTGCAGTAATATAAGGGATGGATGAAAAGAGGTAAGATTATAGTTGAAGAACTTATTCGCGCAGCTCTTTTTAAGTTATTGATTCGAGAAAATAATGCCCATTCCATTATTATCTTGCAATAATTAAAGAAAACAAATGGTACATAAAAGCCAAACACATTTATTCTTGTTCTTCACAATTCCAGAAGATTCATCTAGTACCAGCTATTATGTTTATTTTCCTTTACACATTAAAACCACTGTGCCTGGCTAAAGCATTAGACCTTAGAATTATGAGTTTATGGGTTCTAGATTCTAAATTAAAAAAAAGTTATTGGGTTCTTGATATACTACATATTAAGTGGATTTTTAAACATCTAGCCCAAACCTACTAGGTTCTGCCAAATCCGTAATCGGAATGATAGCTCGCCCAATCACTTGGAGGCGCATATAGATGCACAATTCAGAGTTATTCACATTCTTTACATTTTCGACTTGTTCACACTATTTCAGATGAGTGAAAATAAAATTTGAAAAGTGTAAGGAGAAGAAAAAGGGACTTACAGATCGAAAAGGGGTTATCCGTGAAGTGACGGAGAGATTTCTGAATGCGGAGAGCATCGTTCCAATGGCCATATCCAGTTCGCTTCAACTTTTGCTATTTTTGGGTCAAAAATGTCACTCCATATATTAAAGAATAATTATTACTACTAAAAATTAATAGTGGCGTCTGGCGTGTCTGTGTGTATCTTTTCAGCGTGGCGTCTCTATCTTTCTCACACTAAACCTATCAATTGATTGCCTTCTTCCTCGCAGCAACTCCATTATCGTCTACTCTGTCTCAATTAGAGGCTCATTAAAGCTCCATTATTCCAAAACATTGATTAGGGCCTCATTGGATTTGGTTCGGACTAGAGTGATTTATTGATGGCACTCGATTTTGGGGTACTCCTTGTGATGCTCGGTTTTGACAGCTGATATTATTTCTAGCCGATTCACCTCCATTCGTGGTTCAAGTCCTCAATTCACTCCACCGGGGTGATTCAAGTCCATTTCTTGGTATTATAACCGTAGTTCAAGTCCATCGCCATTTGCAGCCGTGGTTCAAGTCCACCGCTTCTTACAACTTAGTTCGAGTTGCAGCCGTGGTTCAAGTCCACCGCTTCTTACAACTTAGTTCGAGTCCATAGCTATCTTCACCTTGGTTCAAGTCCTTGGTTATATTATATATGGTTCAAGTCCACAATTATCTTTAGCCTTGGTTCAACTCCTCGGTTACTCCAAATCTCGGTTCAAGTCCTTGATTCCTTTATCTTCATTTCGGTTCAAGTCCTTTACTCCAATCAGTTTTGGATAAAGTTTGAGGCATTTGGGTTGATTCGGTTCAAGTTCGCGGGAAGTTGTGGAAATCTTGAAAACCTCGTCGGAATATCTTATTTCATTTCAACTCTTGCTTGTACCAGTTGGGCTTATGGGAGTTCGCTTGATTTTTACTTTTAACTTGCGCACGAGTGTACCCGTCAGGTTTATAGGAGCACAGTAGGATTTAGTTAGTTATTCTCCTTTTCCTTGTGTGTTAGTACACTCGTGTGCATACTTGTTAGATTTTTCGCATTTCATATTACTTTTTCTTTTCTTGCTCGGTCCGCCTATGATGCCTACTAGGTACGTGTTGTTTTGGTACTCATACTACACTCTGCATCTATTTTCCTAATGCAGGTCCGAGTATTAGCTACCAGTGTTGACCTCGAGCTAGTTGCAGTCAGATTCAGAGGAGAGAGTGAGCACACGATGTTCTGGATTTACCTGTCTCTTTCTATATATATTATGACTAGTCTTTGCTTTTTGAGATAGTCTTGTTTATGTGATCCACTTTTGGGACTTGTACTCATTTTGTTAGCAGCTCTATACTTGTGACTTTCAGGTTCATGGAGGAATCTTTATATTGTATATAGTTTTGGCTTGTTTCTACTTCTTCATTTGTGATTCCTACTATTTGTATTATTGGTTTAGTTTGATGTTGGTTTTCTGCCCTTACATCTCATTACTCACAATTCTGGAATATGGGTTGGCTTGCCTACTTATGGGTTATAGTAGGCGTGTCATGAATCCAGTAGTCGGACCGTGATCAGTTGGTATCAGAGTCTCAGGTTCACCGGTCTTACTTGTACATGGCTAATGTCTGATAAATTCCTGCGGAGATGTCTATAATTTATCTTCGGGAGGATACATGATGTCTTTAGGAACTTTTCTCTTTTGTATCACTTTCATACAATGTTGTTATGTCGAAAAAAGACGATTTTAAAATTAATTTCAACTTTATGGAGAAAAAAATCAATTTTAGAAAGAAAAAAAAAAGAGTCGCCACTTAATTTTTTAAATAAATTAAGAAAACTTAATTTAAAAGACCTTAACAGATTTAAGCCTTAAAAATTAGAGAAAATGGGTAAGGGTTCAAATTTTCACTTTGAGAAGGTGTTAACACTCAAAATGGCCGCTAACGTGCGGTTATCCGACGATTTGAAAAGTATTTGACTAACTTTGAGAAAATTACTTGTAAGTAGTAAAGATAAATATATTTATTTGAGCAGTAAATCAACTTGAAATAATTGAGATAATCTATCAAGAAAATATACTCTATTAAATGACTAAGTAAATGAATTTTAAAAATGTTTAAAGAGAAGTGGTAGATCTAATATATTTTAACAAAATTAAAGATGATTAAGACTTTGATTAAATAAGAAAAATCATTTGAGCTATTTAGGAAAATATTAATTTAGAGAAAGACACTTTAAACTCAATTGATTTGAAAGAACATCAACTAAAAAAAACTTTAAGATAATTTGGAAGAAAATCTCATTTTTTGTTGAAATGTCTAACTAAAAGAAAAATATTTGGACAAAGTCATTTTTAGATCAAATTAACACAAAAATGATTTCTCTTTTAAGGGGAGTTCGATTAAGTTAAACCAAACTAAATCAACTTCTACGCAAATATGAATAAACGTAAATAAAGAAATAAATTATTACAACTCAAATTAAATATAAATGAATAAAGAATGAAAATTTGGTCTAACACTTAGTTTCTTTACGTCTGAGCTAAGTTATTGAGCCACCTGTGTTTTGGGCTTTAGGCCCAATTTTACTGTATATTACGTCTGGGCTAAGTTATTGAGCCACCTGTGTTTTGGGCTTTAGGCCCAATTTTACTGTATATCACGGATATATATATATACTGTATATCAGTGTATACAACACTATTTTCATGTATATCGGACTGTATATACACCGTATATGAACTATTTTCAGCTCCAGCAACCTGTGAATCAACATTCCTTTCCATTTTTATTTTGAAGAGGATGACTCGAAAAAGAGGGTATTTGGGCCTCCGTGGCTCAACGTCGAAATGCAAATAATAGAGGAAGTCCATATTGGACTCGGATGATGGTTCATACAATAAACAAAGAGGATAAAGTTAGTAAATGAATAGAGAGAAAGCAATTGTGATATGATTCTTATTAATTGAATAAAAAATACTTAAACATCTCATTTTAAATGCAATCACATGATCTAAAGAAAACCAATATAAAACTTGCATCTAAGGACAAAAAATCTCATTAATTCTAATTAATCATGTGTTATACTAAGACTCATTCATGCATAACATTTAATAATACAAATATGAACTATTGTATATTAGCAAACAAACATATATACATTATAATTTCACAGTAAATAAAACAGAGACAACACAACTCATGATCCAATTACCACTAAATTCATCTTGATATGGTGGGTACTTGAGGCATAAGAATAAAATATAAAAACACACATATGTACATATACATAACACTTAAAAGGGTCACATATAATCATAATAAGATAACATAATGACTAACAACATGCATACATGTAGAAAACAAAAACATTATATAGAAATATATTCAAATAACTAAAGAACATGGAATTAACCTATACATTACACTAAACTAAATTTTAAAGCAAGATTTAAATCAATTAAGCCATGAAAGTTTTAACTAACAAGTAACTTAAGCATATATTTATTATCTAGACGATGATAAAGAAAAAAAAATTAAAAACATAAAAATTTATATCATCAAAGAGAACTACTTGAAAAAATAATGAACCAAACTAAGAGTTTTCACATATTTGATGAAAATATCACTAAACTATAAACAAGACAAGAAGTAATTATGCATTAAATAAATAAAACTGAAAAATGATTTTTTATCTATTTTCGGGCAGCGATTGAGACGACGAATTTGAGGGCGATAAATTTCTTGAAACCACCAAAAAATGAGAGAAAGAACTAAAACAAAGAAGAATCAAAATCCGTGACTAATTTTTTTTCGTGAATTCTTTTTTTTGTGTGTGTAGTATTATGTTCTTGCTCCCCTTTTTTTGTGTTCTTCTTGTATGTTTTTTTTTTGAATATTGATGAATGTTGATGAATGTAGATTAGTTCTCTCTTTTTTTTTGTGAAAAATCTTTTCTTCCTTCCCTCTTTTTTTTTGTGAAGAAAGATGAAGGTATTTTTAAAAAGAGTGAGGTTGGTGGGAGTAATAATGTTGTTTTTGAATAATGATGGATTTAATGGGGTGAAAAAGGAAAAAGAAAAAAGGAAAAGGAAAAAGATGAAGATAGGAGAATGATGATGTTTGGGGATTTAAAAAAAAGGTGGTAAAGGAAAAAGAAAAAAGAAAAATGAAAAAGATGAAGATAGGAGAATAATGATGTTTGAGAATTTAAAGAAAAGGTGGTTTAGGTGGAATTGAGAGGTGGAAAAGGAAAAAGAGGAAAGGACTGGGGTTAGTATTGTATAAGTATAATGTATGAATTGTAGTAAGTTGATGTTGTCACGTGTATGTTGAAAATTGGAAGGTTGTTTGTGTATACGTATTTTCGTGTAGATGTAGATATGAGATAAATATTATATAATAGGTTGGGTTGTGTGTATAGGAAATAGAAGTAAGAATTGGCCAACGAGATTTGGGCCAATTTATTAGATTTGGGCCAGCTTATATTGAAAATTTGGACTCAAAACTGAGGCCAAATTGGTTAATATTGAATTTTAGAATTGGACCAATAAGATTGTAAATTTCACCTATTTAAGTTTAGGAGATAGCCAAATCGATTTAATTGGTGAATTCGGCTAAAACTTTAATAAGGCGAATTAATATTAATTAATTAACGAATTTTTTAATTTCGACAAAGTAAAATAATTAACCTAAATTTAAATTAATTGATAAAAATATAAATCTATTAATTAAACTAACATAACTAACATAATTTTTTAGTTTAAAAGAAATATTTTTTAAGATGATTTTCGAATAATCGTAAAGGTAGTAATTATATATATTTTGTTCAAAAAATATAGAATTGTCAAAATAGCTTTAAAATATTTTAGATTTTTGCAAGCAAATTATTTTAAAATTGTTTAAAATTGAAGAAGCTCGATGACCAATATATGTTTGTTGAGGGTCAAAATTGGGTGTCAACAAGTGTGTGTCTTACCAGTTTAATGAGATCTCACTTTTTTCACTCCTTTATAGGATGGCTCGCACGCGTGGTACGTAGAGCGGTCGGGGGTGATGCACCCGGGCCCGTGGATAAAGCCTTAGCCAGGGGTAGAGCCTGATCCCGAGGTCGTTCCAAGGCTGCGGCCTCAACCTATAAGAAAGAGCAAACTTTGGAGCCTGAGGTAGAGGCACAGGTAGCTCTAAGTTATCACCAGTCGGTGGGTCCGGTACCAGCCCAGCTACCACCTGCACCAGTTGCAGCTCCGGACCTTCAGGCGATGTTCGTCCAAATATTGGCGCCCAAATATTAGCAATGATAGGGGGTGTGTAGCAGGCCCCAACCCAGTTGCTCCAACACCTAAGGGCCAGCTTGCACCAGTGGCACTAGGGGTTCACAACCACCAGCACTTGCTGCCACCCAATCGAATGATTTAGAGGGTGTCACGCCATTACACAAGCAGAAGATGTTTGGAGAGTTTATCATATTATCACCACCGAGGTTTTCTGGGGATGTCGGGGAGGATGACCATAAGTTCCTTCATACCTATCGTGAGCGGCTTCAGACTTTAGGGTTGGTAGAGTCACGAGGAGCCGACTTCACCACATATCATCTAGATGGTCTTGCCAGACAGTGATGGAGTTCATACCTAGAGACTAGGTCAACTAGGTCTCCACTAGTGTCATGGACAAAGTTTTCTGAGGCCTTCTTGGCCAGGTTCATCCTAGGAGCATCAAAGATTAACTCCATGATCAGTTGTAGCGGATGGAGCCGGGCTCCATGACCGTGTTAGAGTATGAGGCTAGATTCCATGAGCTCTCATATCATGCCACTATGATCTTACCTACTGAGAAGGAGAGAGTTCAATACTTTGTTCGAGGATTGAGACTTCAGATGCAGATTGAGACTCAACCCCTGGTTTCAACGGGCCACTCCTTTCTACATGTGGTTGACTACGCCCGTACACTTTAGCAACTCCGTCACGAGGCTAAAAGGGCAGCGACAAGTGAGCTAGACAGGATGATAGAAACGATGGGCCTCTTTTTAGTCCAAAGACTCATATGATAGGCCCCGCCAGAGGTTTCAGCAGGGTCAGTCCAGTCGCCTGTTCCAGGCTTCACTACATGATTTAAAGGGTGACCAGCACCGTTAGGGTGGTTCTAGTATTGGTCCGGGTCAGGGCTGAGGTGGTATTCAGTTGGGTTCTTCAGGCCGGGGTGGCCGACCTCTAGTTGCTAGCACACCACCATAGGGTTGTTATGATTGCAGGGAGCTCGACTATTGATCTAGAGAGTGTACTCTTCGTAGGTTAGCCATACCAGCTCCATAGGCAGCTAAAATTGTACCAGCAGCAACACCTCCTATTAGAGGCTGAGGCTAAGGTCAAGACCGTCGTAGTGGTCACCAGGGTACACAGGGAGGTCCTCGAGGAGGCAGGTCAGGTGGCCGAGTTTATGCGTGAGGTAGAGGTGCCTAGGGCCACTTTTATGCAGCTCCAGCTAGAGTAAAGGCTGAAGCATCGAACGATTTGATTACAGGTACGATTCGTTTTTGCCATCAACCTGCCTCAACTTTATTTGATCTAGGCTCCATTTATTCATATGTTTCCATATATTGCGTTCCTTGGTTGAGTATGAGTCTAGAGCCCTTAGTTGTGCTATTGCGTGTTTCGACCCCGATAGGTGATTCTTTAGTAGTGGATTAGGTTTTTAGATCCCGTGTGGTGACTATTCAGGGGCGGGACACTTAGGCTGATCTTATCTTACTTGATATGGTGAATTTCGACATGATTTTAGGCATATACTGATTATCCCCTCACTGAGCGGTCTTGGATTGCTATGCCAAGACCATTACCTTAGCCATGCCTGATATCCTGCTGGTGGTATGGCAGGGCTCTTGTAGTCACACACCAGTTAGGGTTATCACTTTTATTCGAGCTCGGAGGTTAGAGGCTAATGGGTTCTTGGCTTATTTTGTGTATGTTAGAGATGTTAGTAGGGAGGGCCCTACGGTTGATTTAGTGCCTATAGTCTGAGAGTATGCATATGTGTTTCCTTCAGACTTACCTGGCCTACCCCCAGATTGTGATATTAACTTAGCCATTGATTTAGAGCCGGGTACTCGTCCTATTTATATCCCACCATACGTATGACCCTTGTAGAGCTCAAGGACCTCAGTGTTCAGCTTCAGGATCTCTTAGGTAAGGGATTCAATAGGCCTAGTGTATCACCATGGGGCTCCCAATCCTATTTGTAAAGAAGAAGGACGTTCCTATATGGATGTGTATTGATTACAAGCAACTAAACAAGGTGACAGTGAAAAAATGTTACCCGTGCCTCATATTGATGATCTATTTGACCTACTACATGGTGTAATCGTGTTTTCTTAGATTGATGTGAGATGTGGTTACCATCATTTGAGTATTAGGACAGCGGACATCCCTAAGACTGCATATAAGACTCATTACAGTCATTATGAGTTCCTAGTGATGTCTTTTGAGTTGACTAATGCTCTTGCCGCCTTCATGGACTTGATGACTCATTTATTTAGGTCGTATCTTGAATCCTTTATCATAGTCTATATCGCTGATATATTGGTATACTTGTGGAGCCGGAGTGAGCATGAGCAGTATTTGAGGATAATGCTCCAGACTTTGAGAGATCAGTGGCTTTATGTCAAGTTCTCAAAGTGCGAGTTTTGTCTTGAGTCTTTAGCATTCTCGGGGTATGTAGTGTCCAAGGATGACATTATAGTGGATTCGCTGAAGATTGAGGCTATCCATGATTGGTCCAGGCCTACCTTAGTGATAGAGATTCACAGCTTCGTCGGATTGGTAGGGTACTACATGCATTTTGTTGAGGGATTTTATACTATAGTGGCACCTTTGACTCAGTTGACCGCCAGGATGTTCCTTTTGAATTATCGAAGGAGTGTGAGAGGAACTTTATTAACTCTTACAGTTAAGGGCGAGGGCTTCATGGTTTATTGTGATGCATCAAGCATTGGTTTGGGTTATGTATTAATATAACAGGGACGAGTTATTGCTTATGCGTCGATCAACTTAAGCTGCATGTGCGCAATACCCTGCTCATGATTTGGAGTTAGTAGCGGTAGTTTTTGTGCTTAATATTTGGAGGCACTACCTGTACGGAGTTCGTTATGAGATCTACACTGGTCACAATAGCCTTCAGTATATTATGAGCCATAGGGACCTTAATTAGAGGCAGCACCGTTGGATTGAGCTCCTGAAGGACTACGACTTTTCTATTCTCTACCATCCGAGCAAAGCGAATGTAGTAGCAGACACCTTGAGTCGAAAGGCATTGAGTATGGGTAGTCTAGCATTCCTTTCTGTGGTGGACGAACCTTTGGCTTTGGACATACGGTCCTTGACCAATAGGATAATTCGACTTGATATTTTTGGTTCTAGTCATGTTCTAGCTTTGTTGGAGTTCAGTCATCCCTATTAGATCGGATTCACATTCGTCAGTTTAAGGATGAGGATTTGACCGCTTTTTGAGATAGGGTTTTGAGAGGTGACATCGGTTAGGCTACCTTAGATCTAGATGGGGTATTGAGGTTTGGTGGTCGTCTATATGTTTTGAGAGTTGGGGGCTTGATCTAGTTGATCCTTAGTGAGGCCCATGATTCGAGATACTCTATCTATTCGAGCACCGCTAAGGCATATCGAGACTTGAGGCAACATTACTGGTGGAGCTATATGAGGAGAGATATTTCCAACTACGTGTTTCGTTGTTTGAGTTATCAGTAGGTGAACAAAATTAAGCATTTGAGGCGTGGTGATGAGTTCAGATATTAACCATTCCTGAGTGGAAATATGAGCGTATCACCATGGACTTCATTGTGGGGTTACCTCGCATTTCCAGGGGTGTTGATAATATTTTGGCCATCATTGATCGATTGACCAAGTCAACACACTTATGCCATATTCATACTTCCTTTAGTGCTGAAAGGTTGGCCCGTATCTAAATTCGAGAGGTGGTTTGTCTTCATGGTATGCCTGTTTCTATCATTTCAAGCCGGGGGCTCACAATTTACATCTAGCTTTTGGAGGATATTTTAGGAGGAGTTGGGCACCTGTGTCAATCTTAGCATAACTTTTCATTCGCAGACTGTTGGTCAATCGGAGTGCACTATTCAGGTTCTTGAGGATATGCTGCGGGCCATTTTATGGATTTTTAAGGTCAGTGGGACCAGTTTTTGCCTTTGGCGGAGTTTGCGTACAACACCGACTTCCACTCTAGTATTCAGATGGCTGCATTAGATGCCATATATGGTAGGCGTCGTCGTTCTCTGATTGTTTGGTTCAAGTCTACGGAGCCTAGGCCACGTGGTACCGACTTGATGTAGGAGGCCTTAGATCATATGAGGGTGATTCAGGATAGGCTCAGGACATCTTAGAGTAGACACCAGAGTTATGCGATTTTCAAAAGTCGGCTGTTGAGATTTGCTGTTAGTGACGGGATATTCCTTTGAGTATCACCCATGAAGGGCAAGCTTATCCTAGATATGTTGGCCCTTTCTAGATTTTGAGGACAATTAGCGAGGTTGTATATGAGTTAGCCTTGCCTCCATCATTCTCAGCTATCTACTTAGTATTTCATATTTCCATGCTGCACCGGTATGTTCCAATTGAATCTCATGTGCTCTAGTATGACGCAGTTGAGTTGGATGATCGTCTGGCCTATATTGAGGAGCTAGTTGCCATCTTAGATAGAGATGTGAGGCAATTGTGATCTAGAGCCATTCATGTGGTTAAGGTCCGTTGAAGACATCGTCCATTTGAGGAGGCTTCTTGGGAGACCGAGCAAGAGATGCGGGTGAAATTCCTCAGCTTATTTAAGCCTTCAGGTACTTCTTGACTTTTACTTTTGCAGGTGAAAGTTCTTTCAATAGTGATTGTTGTAATGACCCTCCAGGTCATTTTTGAGTTACTGCATTCATATCTTTATTTAGAGCATTCCTGTAGCAACCCCAAGTCATTTATGACTTGCTGGTATTGACTGTTCAGTTGCTTGGTCATTTGTTTGGGTTTTATGTCGATTTCTCTTTTTTGGTGATTTTAAAGTTTGAAAAGTTGATTTTGGTCATAACATTGAGAAAACGACCTCAAAATGGAATTCTGATGGTTCCATCAGTCTTTAGGATGGCTAAATTAGGCTGTAGCATAGTCGACACGAGTAACTAGGCTCTCAGTGCGAGTTTGGACCATTAGGCGTTTTAGCCTTTGAAATATGGCCTAAATTTGACTTTGGTAAATATTCTTAGAAAACGTGCTTGAATGAAAATTTCTTGAGCGCGATTAGTTTTGAAATATCAAGTTTTGTCTAGAATGATCCTTTGTACGCTTCCCGAGGCTTTCGATCTAATTCCGAGGCCTATTGTGGAATTTGAATCAAAATGACACTTGGGTGTAGGACCTTCTTTTTGTCAAAATGACCCCGTATGAAAATTTCAACTTTGTACAACCAGCTTACGTGGAAAATCTTCCAACTTCCTCATGAATTTATCTTGAATCGAGATCTTTTGGCTCATGCCATTGAGTTTGGAACGTCAAATTTGGTGGGGTAACATATCCCGTTTGCATGCACAGCGCCAAGGCCATATTTTCTGGGTTTTGGAAATTTGGCCTGAAAAACCTTGCACACCTCGTAGTGGCGTGCCACGCCAGGGACCAAACTACTGAGGCATGTTCCTGGCGCGATAGTGGCGCATTAGAAGTCGACCCTTTATACAAACTCATCCCAAACTTAGCCACGACGAATCTCTTGGATTTAATTTGGTCCTAGGGGCCCCTTGTGACCCCACATCACTTCTAACACTTCTCAATTTCTCAAGGACTTGTCTTAACTCATGCAAATGCTCCATAATACTCGAGTTCGACCCTACCCGAATACAAGAAGGGTCCGACTCTTAGGGAAATTTTTTTGAGGGGTGTTACATTATCTCCCCCTTGGGATCATTCATCCTCGAATGACAAGTGACCAAGAATGAACTCGGGATACAAATCACAATCAAGATTTCAGTCATTCAACCAATCAAATTCTCAAACAATTATCAATCGAAACCCAAAATGCACAAATGAATTCAAGTCAAGCAAATGGACATTACCTTCAACATTCTCCTCGGTAGGCACGAATAGATGTGGATATTTAGATTTCATGGCTTCCTCCGCTTTCCATGTGGCTTCCTCAATAATTTGGTTCCTTCACAGGACTTTGATTGAGGCAATCTCTTTGTTCCTCAGTTTGCAAATTTGGCGATCAAGAATTTGGACCGGAGCCTCTTCATAAGACAATCTATCCTTAATTCCAACGCTATCAATGGGGACTACCAACGAGGGATCGCCCAAGCATTTTTCAACATCGAAACGTGGAACACCGGATGAATAGAGGCTAGCTCTGAAGGCAACTCCAACTCATAAGCAACACTCTCAATCCGCCTCAAGATCTGGTAAGGACCAATATATCGAGGACTAAGCTTTCCCTTCCTTCCAAACCTCATGACGCCTTTTATGGGTGACACTTTCAAGTATACCCAATCACCCACCTTAAACTCCAAGTCTCTCCTCCTCACATCGGTGTAAGATTTTTGGCGGTTTTGGGCTATCTTTAGCCTATCTTGAATAACTCTCACCTTCTCCATGGCTTGGTGAACAAAATCAGGCCCAATCAACTTGACTTATCCAACCTCAAACCATCCAATTGGCGATCTACACCTCCTCCCATACAAGGCTTCATAAGAAGCCATTTGAATGCTTGCATGATAGCTATTGTTATATGCAAACTCTATGAGAGGTAAGTGATCATCCCAATTTCTCTTGAAGTCAAGCACGCATGCCCTCAACATATCTTCCAATGCCTGGATGGTGCGCTCTGCTTGTCCATCTGTCTGGGGATGAAAGGCCGTACTCAAGTTCACCTTCGAACCTAATCCCTTCTGAAAGGATTTCCAAAATTGGGAAGTGAATTGGGCTCTTTTCTCTGAGATGATAGACAAAGAGACCCCATGCAATCTGACGATCTCCTATATGTACAACTTTGCATAATCTTCTGCGGTGTCAGTAGTCTTAACCGCTAAGAAGTGAGCTGATTTCGTCATTCTATCCACAATCACCCAAATGGAATCATGTTGCTTTCGGGACCTCGGCAAGCCTGTAATAAAGTCCATGTTGATCATCTCCCACTTCCATTCCGGAATTTCTATGTTTTGGGCTAAACCACATGGCCTTTGATGCTCAACCTTCACCTGTTGGCAATTCGGGCACTTGGAAACAAATTCTGCAATATCCCTCTTCATCCCACTCCACCAATAGATTTCCCTCAAGTCATGATACATTTTTGTGGAGCCTGGATGAATAGAGTATCTGGAATAATGTGCTTCGGCCATAATCCTCTCTCGAACATCATCGACATCAGGTACACACAATCTACTTTGGTACCTCAACACACCATCTCCCCCTTTGGTGAAAACCATCACCCTTTGTTTGTGAACAACTTCCTTCAACCGGAGGAGGACGGGATCCTGATCTTGTTTCTCCTTTACCTCTGCTACAAGTAAGGACGTAGCCCCATCTCGAACGTTTACTCCACCTTCATTGTTCTCTTCAAGTCGAACTCCCAATCGGGCTAATCTATGTACCTCCTTCACCAATTCCCTCCTTCCCTTCTCCATATGGGCAGTGCTACCCATGGATAACCTGCTAAGAGCATCAGCAACAACATTAGCTTTACCTAGATGGTAGAGGATGCTCATGTCGTAGTCCTTGAGTAGCTCGAGCCATCTTCTTTGCCTTAGGTTGAGTTCTTTCTGGCTGAAGACATATTGTAAGCTCTTGTGATTGGTGAATACGTCAACATGCACTCCATACAAGTAGTAGCACCAGATTTTAAGCGCGAATACCAGCTGCCAGCTCAAGGTCATGAGTTGGGTAATTTCTCTCATAAACCTTAAGCTGTCTCAAAGCATAGGCTATCACCTTCCCCCTTTGCATCAACATACAACCCAAACTAATTCTGGATGCATCACAGTAGACCACAAAGACCTCTGTCCCATCGGGCAAGGTCAGGACAAGAGCAGTGATTAGCTTGGCCTTCAGTTTCTGGAAACTCTCCTCACAAGCATCGGACCATTGGAACTTAGTCTTCTTTTGAGTCAGCTTAGTCAATAGTAATGATATAGATGAGAATCCCTCTACAAACCTTCGATAATAGCCGACCAAACCCAAGAAGCTTCTTAACTCTATCGGGGATGTGGGTCTGGGCCAATTCTTCACAGCTTCAATCTTCTGGGTGTCAACCTGAATACCATCTCTAGACACAATGTGGCCTAAGAAGGCCACTGATGCAAGCCAAAATTCACATTTAGAGAACTTTGCATACAATACCTGGTCTCTCAAGGTTTGTAAAACGACTCTAAGATGATAGGTGTGTTCCTCTTCATTCTTGGAGTAGACCAGAATATCATATATGAATACAATCACAAATATATCAAGATATGGTTTAAACACCCGGTTCATAAGATCCATGAAAGCTGCGGGTGCATTTGTCAACCCAAAGGACATGACCAAAAATTCAAAGTGGCCATAACGAGTCTGAAAAGCGGTCTTCGGAATATCATACTCCCTCACCTTCAACTGATGGTAGCCAGATCTCATGTCTATCTTTGAGAAACACATGGCACCCTGAAGTTAATCAAATAAATCGTCTATTCTGGGGAGAGGGTATTTGTTCTTTACGGTGACCTTATTCAACTGCCTGTAATCAATACACATTCTAAGGGACCCATCCTTCTTTCACACAAATAGGACCGGAGCACCCCATGGTGAGACACTCGACCTAATGAATCCCTTATCTAATAAGTCTTTCAACTATTCTTTCAACTCCTTCAACTCGGTCGGAGCCATTCTATATGGAGGGATTGATATAGGCTGGGTATCAGGAAGAACATTAATCATGAAGTCGATCTCCCTATCAGGAGGGACTCCAGGCAGATCCTCGGGAAAGATGTCAGGAAACTCATTGATAATTAGGACCGACTCGAGAGATGGAGACTCAACATTGCCATTTTTCACTCGGACAATGTGATAGATACACCCTTTCGAGATTAGCTTCCTGGCCCTAAGGTAAGAAATAAACTTACCCTTAGGCATAACAGGACTACCCCTCCACTCTATGACAGCTTCATTTGGGAATTTGAACTTGACAACCTGAGTTCTACAATCAATAGAGGCATAACAGACATAAAGCCAGTCTATGCCAAGGATCACATCAAAACCAACCATGTCTAACTCAACTAGGTTGGCTAAGGTATCCCTGTGATGAATTGACACAGTGCAATCTCTATAGACTCTCTCAGCTAAGACAGAATCACCGACCGGAGTAGCTATACTGAAAGGCTCAAGAAGACATTCAGGAATTTTATTGAATTTACTAGCCACGTAAGGAGTCACAAAAGATAGGGTGGCACCCGGATCCATCAATACATAACAATCAAGAGAAGAATCTCGAATCATATCCGTCATGATGTTTGGAGAGTTCTCTTGATCGTGGCGACTACCCATGGCATATAAATGGTTTATACCTCCCCTCGTGCCTGAAGTGGTGCCCCTCTGATCACCCCTAGCCGGTGGTGCGGTAGTAGAGAACTGGGCCCTGTCTCCCCATGCTGGACACTCTCTCTGAAAATGGTTCATTTGGCCGCATTTATAACAACCGACCCTCCCCGCTCTGCACTCTTCTAAGTAGAGCTTACCACACTTGACGCATGGTGGCTTCCATTGCAAACCTTCAACCACGCTAGCTTGGGATTGAGAACCCTAGGGTCTAAAATTCTGGCGACTCTGTCCCTGCCAATCATACCTGTTCTACGGAATAGGTGCACTTGTGGTAGATGAGGCGTAATTGAGAGGCTTCTTCTAGAAGAAGGACCTGTTGCCCTTGTTTTGCCTCTGCTCATTCTCATGGACCGCTGATTTTACCTTCTTGCTCAGGTGCTCCTTTCTGTCTTTCCTCTTATCATCCTCTACCTATTGAGCATACACCATTAATCTGGAAATATCTATATCCGAGATTAACAATGCTGCTTTGCATTCTCTCTTCACATGCCTCCCTAATTCGGAGACGAACTTCCTCATCTTTGACCTCACATCTGGGATCATTTCTAGAGCATATCTGGACAGCTGGATGAACTTCAGGCCATACTTCTTAACTGTCATGCCTTCTTGTTTTAGATTTACAAACTCCTCCACCTTCGCTTCTCTCAATTCTTGGGGAAAGAAATGGTCAAGAAAGACTCCCTCAAATTCATCCCACCTAGCAGGTTCAACATCCTCACCCCTACCTTGCTCCTATTGGTTATACCAGATGTTTACCACATTCTTGAGTTAATAAGACACCTACTCAACCCCCTCAATTTCTGTAGCATGCATAGCTTTCAGAATTTTCCACATCTCATCAATAAAATTTTGGGGGTCCTAATCAACCTTCGAACCCGTGAATGCTGGCAGATTCATTCTCAGAAAGTCTCGAATTCTGGCGGCAGCAGACGGCTCTTGGGGACTAGAGCTAAGAGTCAGCGAACTCTGGTTACCATTTTGGGCAGCCATTAACTGAGTGAGCATTGCAATTGCCCCTCTAAATTTCGCCTCTGATGTGGGTGCAGGCAGGGCAGCAGGCACTTAAGGTGCCTCCTCATACCTCGCAGGTCGGCCTCTAGCCCTTGCCGGGCGTACCTCTGATTGGGGCATCTCAGCGTTGTCAACATTTCTCTGGCTAGCCGTACGTTTTGGAGGCATTATCTATAATGTATAAACGAACGAATTAGAAGGGAAGTTTCATAGAGTTTAACTCCATCGCACGAATTCAGAGTATGAAAGAGGGGAAATAATTCCTAATGTCCTATAGCCATTTTCTTATAAGTGTGGTGCACAACACACCCATAAGCAAGACTCTACTATAAACGGCTTCATAGACTCCCTAGGACACTTGAACTCTGTGCTCTAATACAGTGTTTGTCACGCCCTAGGAGGGTACCCTAGGCGTGGCCGACACTCGAAGGTCATTTCTGACCCTCGAGCGAACCACCTGATCCAGTCACACGTTCATTCAATCATATTCTCTTAGCAGAAAACTCAATTAAGGATATACTGTTCATAAATTAGGGCCAAAGGCCAAACTATCATCAACTCGACAAGAAATTTTAAAAAGGGCTACTCAAAAGAAGAATTCAACATTTCTACACTCCGGTCTATGAATCCTCTATCTACAATTTAGAAGGTACCCATGACAAGCCCATGGTTACCAACAATCAAAATAAAGCAAGTGACATCAGAACTATACAATAAGAGCTCAACATCCTCCGGAACTAGGAGGACTCACCGCTAGCTGAGAGGGGGTGGGGATCTTCAATGGAGCACCAGTTGATGATCTCTAGTACCTGTCTCTGCATCATGAAATGACGTAGGCCAAATGACGTCAGTACATAGAATGTACTGGTATGTAAAATGGCCAAATGGAAGGACATAAAGGAAACATCAATTCTATCAAAACTCAACTCAAGAGAAATAACAACTCAATCAAGTGTCCTAGATCTAAACGAGAATACGGTTTAGACGGGACCAATCACATACCATTCAACTCAATCCGACTCAGAGTACTATCAAGACTTATGTGGGAGTTTCTCTTATTCGATAACCATCACTCATGAGCTAGTGACAGTACAACAAGACGACGTTGTTGCTGCGTCCGTTTATGCTTTGCCAGGGCATGAACGAGTCAACCAATCATGGATCCAATCCAACTAACTCCTATAATGTCAGGACAAACATTTTGGGGAAACATTCGACTTTAATGGTTCAATCCCCTCCTACGTTTGGTGACGTAGTTATTGGGTTCGAGTATGGACTTTACTCTTACCCAATTCGGTGCTCGATACTCCTCCCAAGACTCAATACTCATAAAAATCCATCCAATTGACTCAATCAAATCATATCGACAAGTCTTATTTAAACCTTGTCAACTCATCAACTCTATCACAATCAAACCTCTCATAGTCATATCTTTCAAGAAAAATTTAAATGCACATTTATAGCAACATATAGAAATAACCAATCATTTCCTCCATCCATTCAATTAATATTTGGGACTCATCACAACTTCAAGGCTTTAAATCGACACTTCAAAATAAGCAACATTTTTTAAAAGAGAAATAACATCCTTTATCATAATGTACATAGTTAAGAAGATCAATAAAGCATATTTAACAACTCATCTTCATTAACTCATACTCACATAAAGGCTCTTTTTAGAAGTTTCTTGACTCAACCTCATCAACATAGCAAGAATCAATTTAATAGATGACAAGACTCAATTGAACATAACCCTAGCAAGAAACTCCATTCCTATGGACATTTATTCTCAAAGAAGGTATAGGGCACATGGGTGGACTCAACCCATGTTTTAAACAGCCTTACATACCTTAGTGAAGACTTGAAGAAAACTTTGTGGTTGGGTCTTCAATGGAGAACTCAAATCTTGAAGCTCTTTGAACACTTCTTGTTGGAAATGGAGAAGAAGAAGAAGAGAGAGAGAGAGAGCCTCCTAGGGCTTTTAGAGAGAGAGAGAGAGCTAGGAATTATGATCCCAAAATGACCAAGGGTGATACATATATAATTTGGGTAAATTCCCAAATTGCCCCTCCTCAAAAGTTCTAAAAATAGGCTAAAAATGATCCTGGCGCGATAATGGCGCATCGCGCCAGTGCAGCGCCAGGCCGATTACGCCTAAAAAACTACACACCTAATAGTGGCGTGCCGCTCTAGGGACCAAACTACTGAGGCATGTTCCTGGCGCGATAATGGCGCGTCGCGCCCTTACAACACCAAAGCCATATTTTCTGGGTTCTGGAAATTTGGCCTAAAAAACCCTGCACACCTCGTAATGGCGCGCCGTGCCAGGGACTAAACTACTGAGGCATGTTCCTGGCGCGATAGTGGCACATCGCGCCACTGCGGCGCCAAGCCCAGATTTCCAGTAGTTGAACCCCAGGCTTGAAAATCCCTGCTGTGCTAGTTCATCTTAGGATCGACATATCTTTTGATTTCGAACTCCAAAAGTTACATTCTTGGTGGCGTTGGAAAGAAGACTCGACGACCTTTAATTTGATAGGTTGTGGGCCATCCAAATTATCGTCTTTCAAAAGATAAGTTCATTAGAAGTCGACCCCTTATACGAACTCATCCCAAGACTTAGCCACGACGAATCTCTTAGATTTAATTTGGTCCTAGGGGCCCCTTGTGACCCCACATCACTTCTAACACTTCTCAATTTCTCAAGGACTCATCTTAACTCATGCAAATGCTCTACAATACTCGAATTCGACCCTATCCGAATGCAAGAAGGGTCCAACTCTTAGGGAATTTTTTTTGAGGGGTGTTACATTAACCTTAAATTTTTTTGCATCTCGTTTAATGGCTCAAAATCAAACCAAAAGCCTCGGCCCTAAACCAATAGTCCATATTGACCAAAATCTATATTCCAAAGCTAACAAAATTCTCAAAATTCCATTCCAGGCTAGCTATCACCAAATGTTGACTTTGCTAAATTATCTTATGCTTTCAACTTTCAAAACACTAAAACTCTTCCAAACCTCATTTAAATACCTCAATCCTTGAGCCAATAGTTCTACTATGTCATGACCCAACCCACCGGGCCGTGCGGGCACCTACTATACACCCTAAGTAGGAGAACCCTTAACCATTCTAGAAAAATATTGCGAAAGTTAAAATCAAAGACTGAACAATTTAACCAAAATTTTTAAGGAAAACTATGTTTAATCTGGCTTATACAAGGTTATACAAAATCCCCGAAAGATACTAGTCTAAACAGGTACAAAAGCTACTAAGAGTAGAAATAAAATAAAAGATCAATGACCCAGCTTCCACCAAGATAAGAGAAAAATAGAAGTTGCTGGAGGATCGCCTTCGCTTCACCTAATAGACATAACTGACTCTGCAACCAGACTATGTCAACTGGCATAGCAAGAGTAGTATCAGTACAAATAACACATATTGGTAGGCATTATCGTTCAATTTGATACCCACCGCATAATATATGAACAGAGAAATAAGAGATATCATAATACTTAAACTTTATCATATTGTTCATTCCAACCAAATAAGTGCACTCCTTATTCTCATCCTTAGGGTATTCACCACCCTAAACAACACGGTTCCACTACCACCCTAGTCACAACTTAAAACATGTGGGTTAGGGACCACCTTACTATTATTCCATCACCCCAATAGTCCCCACCTAGCAACATTAACCGTTTAATGATTTCACCCAACCCTCACTAGTTGGTCTAATTGTCTTTTAACATAAAGCATATTCATCTCACAACCACACTCTCCAACTCACTTGAGTTCTAGATAACCACTATCCCTACCTCAGTTATTCATGGAAATCATAATAGTAATACTCTTTGGCTACTAGAAACCTCAACTTCTAAGTGTATAAATATAGAATACGATTATATCATATAGATCACATCCAGGTATTAATAGGGACCATCCTCTTACCAACCAATAAGTGTATTGATGATCATAATTCTCTATATCTAGCACATCTCAACTCAAGAGTTCATTTATAGTTCTTAGTCCATGGCTCATCTACCACTAACCTTATTATTACATAAAAATACATATATGATTAGGTCCTCTCATGGTACCATCCACACATACATACTTGGCCCTCTCAGGGGACCCAATTTAGTCATATTTGTGTCGGAATATGACATCTAATGCAAGAATATGTCAAAATATGACATCCAATCTAAATACGTATCGGAATATGAAACTCGATCCATATATGTATCGAAATGTGACACCCAATCCAAACATACTACATCCATAATTACATTTAGTATTCACAATATTTATATCACCAAGAATAGGTTCATCACAAAAATAGGCCAGCAAGTGCTCATTTATATAAGGACTAACTTGTTACCCTTATCTGTACACGTTTAGGCATATCATAAGTAACTCAATTACATATTGAAGATAATTTTGAAAATAGTCAACATTCACACAACCAACCCTTACAGGTCTAACCTCATAATCTACTAGTTTTACTTTTCTGTACGAGATTTTATGCCTGATATAGGCCGATGAGGGAGGCTCTAGAAGGAGTTTGCAGAGAAGGGTTGCATTGCATAATAACAGATTCGTAGGTCAATAAATAGTTGGATTTGAAATTGAAATCTCTACCTTGGGAGGATAGAAATTGAGACTTTCAATGGTTCACTCTTCTCTCCTCATGATCGAAGCTGACCCCAGAAGTTGGGTATTCCTTCTTAAGAGGACACTAACCCTCTCGATCTTGCTGGAATCCGCTCATTTCACACCAACTAAAGTGGAACTTAATCACCAAGGTAGAGTAGAGTTGTATAAAGCCCTAATGTAACTGAACGCAACGTATATTCATAAGGAATTTTTTTCTTCATTCACTCTGCTTCCCCCCCCCCAAAAAAAAAGAGAGACTTATTGGAAATCACCAGTTGGGTTTGTTTATCCAACCAAGAAAAGCATGGGGCTGGTGGTTTCGGGATCTCGTAGAAAATGCTTCTTTTATGCCTCGAGTATAACAGAACCGTTATTCCCGGCTGGCATAGAAGTCTCTCACGCATGTGAAGGAGATGCCGCCCATCACGAGTCACTTAGGCACCCCCACTAGGTAGAATAGTTGTGATATTCCCATCAAGATCAACCTCCCCTTGTCTCACTCGCTTCCGCCCTTACAGGAGCCTAACAGAGAAAAGTCTATGCCTAATAGGGGAAGACTGCGGTAAAAGGATGTCTATCTATTGATGGTGTGGAAAGAGCAGGCGTGAGAAGCGGCTACAGTCAAGTGGCTACCCCTTTACAAGACTCCCTCCCACTAGAAGAAAGATTGATCTCTTTCGGGCCAGCTGCACACAAAAACATTATAATCAATAACTTCTCAATTCACTACAGCACCTTTTTACCCAGGTCACATTCAAATTTGACCCTATCAGAATCGTATCTATGTCCGTAACCCATGACCCACAACTTAGTATATGAATTCTCATTAATTTTTCTTCTATATTACACAATAGGTATATGTTTACTACTTAGAAAAGAGAAGCCTAGCCTACCTAGGTGCCAAGCATTTGCGGAGAGATAATACTGCTGAAATCATTGGTTCCAAATGTTCCACGGGTTGAAGCCTTTCAAAAGCTGAGATTCCCTTTCCTCTTCTCCCCAGGTCAAGAGCAGCCTTTTTGAAGGGTTTTGAAAAAACCCTTGCCTCTAACCTCCACCTGGAAGAAGTGGGAAAAATAAGAAAATTTGCGACTTAAGTTCTATTCAGCGACTTCCCGCTCTGGCGGCGCCTCCTTGGCGGGACGATACCACTCTGGCGGGGTGATTAATCATGATTAAAATGGTACCAATAATTTGCGCCTATGTGGAATCAATCTCACATCTGTGAGGAGGAAAATACGACCTGCCACCAGTGGCACCATGCATCACATTTGATCTTTGGGTGGCAAATATTATTTTTATAAGATATCTTATACATATAAAAACAAAATTTCAATTGAGGTAACCGGCGTAGAGACATAGCAGAAGAAAAATATAATTGGGGAGACCTTCTGCTAGCCCAAGATCATTTACTAAGATCGGAAGATTCAATTAAAGAAGAGGAAGCTAGAAAGAAGAAGAAAGATTTTGAAAGGAGAACTTGATTAAGAAAGAATACTCTTTGACTTGCTTTGATTTTTGGTTGGTTTTTTTTGGGGTTGATTACAAATGCCTAATGCCATCTCTATTTATACTTGTGTTGGATGGTTCTATATATTATAAGTTCTAGACTATTCTATGACTTACTACAAATATATAACTCTCTAGAATATCTACATATTTCTTAGATACATCTACAAGAATATTCTAGTAACTTTATCTTTTACTCTAGAATATCTAGATATTTCTTTAAGATAATTAGTTTAGATACTAACCTAGACTATTCTAGAAAATATACTAGAAAAATCTATGATATTCCAAAAAATCAACTTTATATTTTTTCACAACCGGGTGTCGTGACACACCCACAACCATACATAGATCTGTGCCTGGTGATGATGTTGGTATTGAAGTCAATAGAGTTGAGGGTAGTGGTGATGGTCTTGAGGATGTTTCTGATGAAGATGAGGATGTTGAACGTTTGTCATTGTCATATGGTGCAAAGAATATTAATGTGGAGAAGTATGATCTTGTTACTTGGCTGGATGAAGTTGAATCTCATCCAAAAAAATAATCTTTGTTAGATTGACCTTGAAGTTGTTTATTGATTTTAAACATGTATTAAAATATCACCTAGTATGGTTTAACAACATGATATTCTTATAGTTGTGGCAATTTTAAATATCATCATTTTTCTTGAACTGAAGTTTTATCATACTCCACTTTTTAGACATCTTTGATTTCCTTAAAATGTCATTAAATAACTCAGTCAACCAGTCCAATCCAGCTATGACAATGTTCTTCCAAAACTCCATCAAAATCTCATTTGGCCCGGTTGCTCGTTCTCTGCAAATTCTATGAATAACACACTTAAGCTCATCTACCTCTATATATATGCAATACCCTAAATCATGCCTCTCAAAGTGCTCCATTTCACCCAGCATAATGTCCCTTTCCATTTCGTCATTCAAGAGTGTATGGAATTATATTTACCACGTCCATTGAATAAGTGTCTCATCCACTAATACTATGCCTTCCTCATCTTTAATGCACTTCACTTGTTCTGGGTCTTGATCCTTCCTTTCTATCGACTTAGATTTCATGTAAAACTTGTTACTTCTGGCTTTATCACTTAGTTCCTCACACAAGTGTTCAAAAGCTGCCATTTTTATCTATGTAACCACTAACTTTGCCTCCTTACTTACCTCTTTATATACTTCTCTCGTTGTCCTTTTATCCTCTTCGTCTTTGCTCTGACGAAACTTCATATAAGCCACCTTCATTGCCTCTACCTTTTGTTGGACTTCACCATTCCACCAATCTTCTCAATGTCCACCAAAATTACACATTGATACCCCCAAACACCTCTCTAGTACTTCCCATATTCAACTAATGGTTCTATCCCACATATTGGTGCATCCCTACTACTTCCCCAGGGCTCCATTGCCACTAACTTCTTCCCACTGTCAGAAGTCAAGTACCCCATCTGATCCTTGGTCGATCATTCCCAGTCCTCTTCTTCCACTTCAACTTAATCTCCAAATCTTTAGCTAGAGCTTTTGTATATGTCTTTCTTTCTTCGGTTTAAATAATTAGTTTTAATATATATTTTTTGGATAAATTTTAAGGTTATTTTTGTACTAGTACAATTTTCAATATTTTAGTCAAACACATCAGCTACTTATTATCAATTTTATCACCTGTATCGAAGTTTTAATAGTTTATTTATAAAAAAAATTGAACTTAAATTTACATGTTGTAAATTATAATTAGCTAATCCAAATAGACTCTTCATATTATTTTAAATCCAAATGATCATATACTAGTTGGTCTACATTATGCCTAGTTGAGTTTTCACTAGCCATGATTAAGGGAAAATATAAAAATATATAATTACTTTAGTAAATTCTCTTTATTATAATAAATTAGTGTACAACTTTGAAAGTGATAGGTAAAGTGGGAAAAGTAATTAATATCTTGGCTACTATATAAATTCTTATAGTTTGGCATTGTTGATAGGCACTATGTGTTAAAATAAAATATTTTTAAAAAAAATACCAAAAAAATATCATAAGTTGAAAATTTATAATTAAAAGCATAAAAAAAATTGACTACTAAAATTGTACATGCCTTATTTTAATAAAAAGAATTCATATTTGTCCATGAATATTTTGACGTGTTTAATCCTTAAAAGCAGTAATTTTTCTCTTATAAATATAGTATATTTATTAAGATAAATATATATGTAGACTAGATACCATCATGAGAAAATCTGATCTAGAATTACATTTAATGGTGGATATTTGTTATTTTCCTTTTTTTTTTATCTTCGGATGTTAACTATAAAAATTATTGATTCCACAACAGATTAGAAGAAAAACAATATTTAAATTACATGATAAGTATAACCAAAAAAGTTTAATTTGTTAAAATCTTTGAAGTAAAATCCATATATATGAATTTAATGGCTTGGTTTTTGTTCAACGTACTACTCCTATTATAAATACAGTTGTATGTTTTCTTACACTTTCAAAGTATAACATAGTGAATTCAAGATTCATTTACTTATTTTCTTTCCTTACATTAGCAAAAACTTATTCCCTTTATCTACTTAGAAATCTACCGTACAAGTACACATAATAAACTTCATATCAGATTTACCTCTGCGGTTAATGGCTTCTTTGTAGTTTGTACATGATGTAGCTTTCAAGATATTAACTTGAACATCCTTAGAAACACTAGATGCATGCAAAGTAGTAAGCAAAGCATGGATTTATGAACCAAGTTTCATGCAAAGTTATTGTCGTAGAACCAACAACATTTCAGGTTATTTGTTAAATATTTTTTTTAATGGATGGATTTCGAAAAAAATAATCCATTCTCACATCTACCAGTTTAAGCCTTGAAAACGAAAGATAGATTTTTCAACCGTTACTATAACAACATCAAAATTGAGGCATCTTCAAGGCAAGGGATTTTGGGTTGCGTGACACCAAGAAGGAAGAGTAATTATAGGTACAACATTGCAAACCTAGTACTCAAAAATGAAAAGTGTTGCCTAATCCAAAATTAAGGTATTGGACTGTTAAAGTTGCTCTAGTGGTACTTAATAATCAGATCCTTTACGTTTGTCAGAAGACTAACCAACTCATTTTAGGTATGTAAAGTTATTTACACGTTGATGTTTCCTCACTGTAGTTATTTAAACAAAATCCTTCCTTAAAATGTTTGTTTAAATATAGGCATTTGGGATTTGATAATTATTGTTGTGAAATCTTTGACTCCTAGACTAGTGCATGGAGACAAGGAAATATAATCTCACTTTCTGAAGATATCGTCATCAACATATTAATGCAAGTGGTTTACTTGAGTTTATTACAAATGATAATCAAGTATTAGTCCTAAACAACAGTGGAGAAGAAGCGTATCCAAGATTTTATCTTCCTGAACATGTGTCCCAAAATAAAAAACTAATTTCGTATAAAGGCAAGTTTGGATTTATTTGCTTGTCTACAAGTGAAATCTTAAATCTTTGGCTTTTGGTGCATTAAGAATACAATAAATCACTTTTGGAGGAAGGAACAAGAAGTTGAGATTGAAAACATCAAGTCCGATTGACTGATGTTACTGTACTGGAGGGTTTTTATGTAACTGTATTTTACAAGCAATAAAATGCAAGTCTGCATGTGGTTAAATTGGACATTTTAGATTTTCCTACTGAAATATTTAGTTTTTTATTCGAATATAGCCGATTAATGTGTCGTTCGAACGTAAAACAGTAAAACAGAAGCAGCGAATTGCTTGAAAAAATATAGGTAATTTTAACTTCATGATGCAAAACAATCATGACATTAGTGTATGGAGTTAGACTGTTTAGAAAAATAGGTTGTTTTTTTTTGGTAACTAATAGTTTTTATTAATCACCAAGAGATATTTACATAATCATACCAAACTACATCACAGTTTGTTATCCAACAAGAAATAAAACTCAAAGTAAGACCTCAAACCTACAATTAGTTTCAGAAGAGGAGAGATTGTTGAAGTCGAGTACTAATCGCCAAAGGAGCTCTCAAAGTGCACATATATGCTATTTCCTTAGTTATCTCTTCATAGTTTCTTCTTTTTTCTTCAAAAGTTCTCTGGTTTCTTTCCATCCATATTGCATAAGAGCACTCAGCATATATTAATTTCAAGAGCTGTGCATTGTGAGACTTGCATTTAGATTGTTTCAGAGTCCATTCCAAATGCATATCCCATGTATCAGCGTGAAAGAGTGGCCATTTAATCCAATTAAGCAATTTCTTCCAAATAGCTCTAGTAAATTCACATTGAGTAAACAGATGCTCTCTATTTTCCAGATCTTGTTGACAGAGTTTGCATTGTTGGTTGACATCCATTCCCCAGGAGGTTAATCTGTCTATAGTTGGGAGTTTATTCTGCAGCATGATCCACATTATAACAATGGCCTTTGGTCTTGCACTGTTGTTGTAACACCCCTCAAAATTTTTCCTAAGATTCGGGCCTTCTTTGTACACGTGTGGGGCCCATCGTATTTATTTCGAAGTACGTGCTTGAGTTAAGATGAGTCCCTGAGGAGTTTAAGAGCGTTGGAGGTGATGTGGGGTCATTGAGGACCCCTAGGACCGAGCTAAGTCCAAAAGATCCGTCGTGGCTAAGTTTAGGACGAGTTCACGTAAGGGTCGACTTTCAATGACCCTATCGTTTGAAAGACGTCAATCCGGGTGGCCCATGACCTATCAAATTAAAGGTCGTCGAGTCTTCTTTCCAACGCCACCAAGAACGTAGATTTTGGAGTTCGGGGCCAAAAGATATGACGATCCGAAGACGAACTAGCACGACAGGGATTTCATTTTGGCCTGGGTTACCACTGCTGGGAAATGGCCCTGGCGCCGTAAGGGCGCGATGCGCCACCATCGCGCCAGGAACATGCCTCAGTAGTTTGGTCCCTGGCGTGGCGCGCTACTAAAAGTTGTGCAGGTTTTAGGCGAATTTGGCCTTGGCGCTGTAAGGGCGCGACGTGCCACTATCGCGCCAAGGGCGTTTTAGCCTATTTTCAGAACATTTTGAGGAGGGGCAATTTGGGAACTTACCCAATTATATATATGTAGCCCTTGGCCTTTTGGGAACTCATTTGGCAGCCCTCACTCTCTCTCTAAAAAGCCCTAAGAGCTCCTCTCCCTTCTCTCTACTCTTCTTCTCCATTTCCAACAAAGGAGTCCAAGAAGCTTCAAGATTAGAGTCCTCCATTAAAGACCCAACCTCAAGGTTTTCTTCAAGTCTTCTCTAAGGTATGTAAGGCTAACCAAAACATGGGTTGAGTCCACCCATGTGCCCTATTCTTGTTTTGAGGTTAGATATCCATGAAAATGGAGTTTCTTGGCATGGTACATGTTTGAATGAGTATTGTTCCCATTTTATTTAATTATTGATGTGTTAATGTTGTTGAGCTAAGAGGTTCCTAAAATGAGCCCTTATATGAGTATGAGATGATGAAGTAATGAGTTGATAAATAATTTTGTTGGTCTTATTAATTATGTAGATTTGATAGAGTATACTATCTTCTTAAGCATGTTGCCAATTATAAGAATGTTGATTTGAAGTCTTGAAGATGTGATGAGTCATAAAGATTTTTCTCAAATGGATGGAGGTAATGATTGATTTTATATCTAGATGATGTGTATATATGCATTTTAACACTTCTTTGAAGATATGATTGAGATTAAGCATTGAGATTGAGACTTGATTGTGATAGAGTTGATGAGTTGACAAGGTTGTAATGAAACTTGTCGATGTGATTTGATTGAATTGATTGGATGGAGTTTTATGAGCATTGAGTCTTGGGAGAAGTATCGAGCACCGAATTGGGCAAGAGTATAGTCCATACTCGAACCCAATAACTGCGTCGCCAAACGTAGGGGGGACGGAACCGTTAAAGTCGGATGCTTCCCCAAGAGATTTTTCCTGACATTATAGGACTTGGTTGGATTGGATCCATGATTTGATGACTCGTTCATGCCCTGGCAAGGTATGAGCGGACGCGACAACAACGTCGGTTTGTTGTACTTTCACTGGCTCATAAGTGATGGTTGTCGGTTAAGAGAAACTCCCAAATAGGTGTTGATAGTACTCTGAGTCGGATTGAGTTGATTGTGTATGATTGGTCCCGTCTAAATCATATCCTTGTTTAGACTTAGGACATTTGATTGAGTTGTCACCCTTTTGAGATTGAGATCCCGAGTTGATTTATTTTTTTCTTGATGTTCGTTGTATTCGGCCATTTTACATACTCGTACATTCTATGTACTGACGCCATTTGGCCTGCATCGTTTCATGATGCAGAGACAGGTACTAGAGATCATCAACCGGCGCTTCGTTGAAGATCCACTTACACTTCCAGCCAGTCGGTGAGTCCTCCTAGTTCCCGGAGGATATTGGGCCTTCCTGTACAGTTTTTGATTGTCCTCTTTTTTTTATTTGGATTGTCGGTAGCCATGGGCTTGTCATTGGCACCTTTTAGACTTGAATATAGGCTTCATAGACTGAGATGTGAGGAGTTCGAGCGGTCATCTTGAGGATTCCTATTTTGATTATCGTCTTGATTGTAAATGTTTGGCCTTCGACCCTTATGATATGAGAAGTATTTTCTTAAATTGAGTTTTCTGCTAATAGAATGTGCTTGAATGAATGAGTGATTGTACCAAGTGGTTCGCTCGGAGGTCAGAGATGGCCTTCGGGTGCCGGTTACGTCTAGGGTACCCTCCCGGGGCGTGACAAACATGGTATCAGAGCCCAGAGTTCAAGTGTCCTAGGGAGTCTATGAAGCCGTGTCTAATAGAGTCTTGCGTATGGGTGTATTGTGCACCACACTTATAAGCAGGAGGCTATAGGACATTAGGAATTGTTTCACTTCTTTCATACTCTGAATTCGTGCGATGGAGTTGAACTCCATGAAACTTCCTTTCTAATTCGTGTGTTCATACGTTACAGATAATGCCTCCTAAACGTACCGCTAGCCAGAGGAATGTTGATAATGCAGGGATGCCACAGTCAGAGGCACGCCCAGCAAGGACTAGAGGCCGACCCGCGAGATATGAGGAGGCACCTCAAGTGCCATCTACTCCACCTGCACCCACATCAGAAGCTGAATTTTGAGGGGCAATTGCCATGCTCACTCAACTAATGGCCGCCCGAAGCGGCAATCAAAGTTCGCCGACTCTCAGCTCTAGTTCCCAGGAGCTATCTGCTGCCACTAGAATTAGAGACTTTTTGAGGATGAACCCACTGGCATTTACGGGTTCTAAGGTTGATAAAGATCCCCAGAACTTCATTGATGAAATGTGGAAGATTCTGAAAGCTATGCATGCTACGGAAATTGAGGGGGTCGAGTTGGTGTCTTATCAACTCAAAGATGTGGCAAACATTTGGTATAGCCAATGGGAACAGGGAAGGGGTGAAGATGCTGAGCCTGCTAGGTGGGATGAGTTTGAGGGAGCCTTCCTCGACCACTTCTTTCCCCGAGAATTGAGGGAAGCGAAGGTGGAGGAATTTGTTAATCTGAAGCAGGAAGGTATGTCGGTTAAGGAGTATGGCCTAAGGTTCATCCAGCTGTCCAGGTATGCTCCAGAAATGATTCCTGATGTGATGTCAAAGATGAGAAAGTTCGTCTTCGGATTAGGGAGGCATGTGAGGAAGGAATGCAAGGCAGCATTGTTGATTTCGGATATGGATCTTTCCAGATTAATGGTGTATGCTCAACAGGTAGAGGAGGAGAAGAGAAAAGACAGAGAAGAGCACCTGAGCAAAAATGCAAGGTCATCTGGGCAAGAGAATGAGCAGAGGCAGGGCAATGGCAACAAGTCCTTCTTCCAAAAGAGGCCTTCGACCTATGCCTCATCTACCGCCAGTGCACCGATGCCGCGGAACAGGTATGATCGGCAGGGACAACGTCGCCAGAATTTCAGGCCACGAAGTTCTCAACCCCAAGCTAGCATGGGTCAGGGTGCGCAGGGGAAACCACCATGTGTCAAGTGTGGTAAGCTTCACTTGGGAGAGTGCAGAGTGGGAGGGATGGGCTGTTATAAATGCGGCCAGATAGACCATTTTCAGAAAGAGTGCCCAGCATGGGGGAACAGAGCCCGGTCCTCTGCCACCGCACCCCCAGCTAGGGGTAATCAGAGGGGCACTACTCTAGGTACGAGTGGAGGTACGAACCGCCTATATGCCATGGGTAGTCGCCAAGATCAGGAGAACTCTCCAAACGTCGTGACGGGTATGATTCGAGTCTCTTTCTTTGATTGTTATATATTGATGGATCCAGGTGCCACCTTATCTTTTGTAACTCCCTATGTGGCTAGTAAGTTCAATAAAATCCCTGAACGTCTTCTTGAGCCCTTTTGTGTGGCCACTCCTGTCGGTGATTCTGTCTTAGCTGAGAGAGTCTATAGAGATTGCACTGTGTCAATTCATCACAGGGACACCTTGGATGACTTGGTTGAGTTAGACATGGTTGATTTCGACGTGATCCTTGGTATGGACTGGCTTTATGTCTGCTATGCCTCTATTGATTGTAGAACTCAAATTATCACATTCAGATTCCCGAATGAGGCTGTCATAGAATGGAGGGGTAGTCCTATTGCGCCTAAGGGTAAGTTTATTTCATACCTTAGGGCCAGGAAACTAATCTCAAAAGGGTGTATCTATCACCTTGTTCGAGTGAAAGATGACAACATTGAGCCTCCATCCCTTGAGTCAGTTCCGATTGTCAACGAGTTTCCGGATATTTTTCTTGAAGATCTGCCTGGAGTCCCTCCTAATAGGGAGATCGACTTTGGGGTTGATATTCTTCCTGATACCCAGCCTATCTCAATTCCCCCATATAGAATGGCTCCGGCCGAGTTGAAGGAGTTGAAGGAGCAGCTAAAGGACTTGTTAGATAAGGGATTCATTAGGCCGAGTATCTCACCATGGGGTGCTCCGGTCCTATTTGTGCAGAAGAAGGATGGGTCCCTTAGAATGTGTATCGACTACAGGTAGTTGAATAAAGTCACGGTGAAGAACAAATACCCTCTCCTTAGAATAGATGACTTATTCGACCAACTTCAAGGTGCCACTTATTTCTCAAAGATAGACTTGAGATCCAGCTACCACCAGTTGAAGGTGAGAGAATGCGATGTTCCGAAGACTGCTTTCCGGACTCGTTATGGCCACTTTGAATTTTTGGTCATGTCTTTTGGGTTGACTAATGCTCCCGCCGCTTTTATGGATCTCATGAACCGAGTATTCAAACCGTATCTTGATATGTTTGTGATTGTATTCATAAATGATATACTGGTTTACTCCAAGAATGAAGAGGAGCATGCCTATCATCTTAGAGTCGTTCTACAAACTTTGAGGGACCAGGTATTGTATGCAAAGTTCTCTAAATGTGAATTTTGGCTTGCATCGGTGGCCTTCTTAGGCCACATTGTATCTGGAGACGGTATTCAGGTGGATGCTCAGAAAATAGAAGCTGTGAAGAATTGGCCTAGACCCACATCCCCAACAGAGATAAGGAGCTTTCTGGGCTTGGCCGGGTACTATCGAAGGTTTGTAGAGGGATTCTCATCCATATCATCACCATTGACTAAGCTGACCCAAAAGAAGGCTAAGTTCCAATGGTCTGATGCTTGTGAGGAGAGTTTCCAGAAATTGAAGACCAAGCTAACCACTGCTCCTATTCTAACCTTGCCCGATGGAACAGAAGGTTTTGTGATTTATTGTGATGCCTCCAGAATTGGTTTGGGTTGTGTGTTGATGCAAAGGGGGAATGTGATAGCCTATGCTTTAAGACAGCTTAAACTTCATGAGAAGAATTACCCAACTCATGACCTTGAGCTGGCAGCTGTGGTGTTTGCACTTAAAATCTGGCGCCACTACCTGTATGGAGTGCATATCGATGTATTCACCGATCACAAGAGCTTGCAATACGTCTTTAGCCAGAAGGAACTCAACCTTAGGCAAAAGAGATGGCTTGAGCTACTCAAGGACTATGATATGAGCATCCTCTACCATCCAGGTAAAGCTAATATTGTTGCTGATGCTCTTAGCAGGTTGTCCATGGGTAGCACTAGCCACGTGGAGGAAGGAAGGAGGGAATTCGCGAAGGAGGTACACAGATTAGCCCGATTGGGAGTTCATCTGGAAGAGAATAATGAAGCCGGAGTTACCATTCAGGATGGGTCTACGTCCTCACTTGTGGCAGAGGTGAAGGAGAAGCAAGACCAAGATCCCGTCCTTCTCCAATTGAAGGGACGAGTTCACAAACAAGAGGTAATGGTTTTTACCCAAGGGGGAGATGGTGTGTTACGGTACCAAAATAGATTGTGCGTGCCGGATGTTGATGAGGTTTGAGAGAGGATTATGGCTGAAGCGCATAGTTCTAGATACTTTATTCATCCGGGTTCCACGAAAATGTACCATGACTTGAGGGAGATCTACTAGTGGAGCGGGATGAAGAAAGATATTGCGGAATTCGTTTCCAAATGCCCGAATTGTCAACAAGTGAAGGTTGAGCATCAAAGACCATGTGGTCTAGCCCAAAACATAGAAATTCCAGAATGGAAGTGGGAGATGATCAATATGGACTTTATTATAGGCTTGCCGAAGTCTCGAAAGCAACATGATTCCATTTGGGTAATTGTGGATAGAATGACGAAATCAGCTCACTTCTTGGCGGTTAAGACTACTGACACCGCAGAAGACTATGCGAAGTTGTACATACAGGAGATCGTTAGATTGCATAGGGTCCCTTTGTCTATCATCTCAGACAGAGGAGCCCAATTCACTTCCCAATTTTGGAAATCCTTTCAGAAGGGATTAGGTTCGAAGGTGAACTTGAGTACAGCCTTCCACCCCCAGACAGACGGCCAAGCAGAGCGCACAATTCAAACATTAGAGGATATGTTGAGGGCGTGTGGCTTGACTTCAAGGGGAATTGGGATGATCACTTGCCTCTCACAGAGTTTGCGTATAACAATAGCTACTATGCAAGCATTCAAATGGCTCCTTATGAAGCCTTGTATGGGAGGAGGTGTAGATCGCCCATTGGGTGGTTTGAAGTTGGTGAAGCCGAGTTGATTGGGCCTGACCTCATCCATCAAGCCATGGAGAAGGTACGAGTTATTTGAGAGAGGCTAAAGACAGCCCAAAGTCGCCAAAAATCGTACACCGATGTGAGGAGGAGAGACTTAGAGTTTGAGGTAGATGATTGGGTGTATTTGAAAGTGTCACCCATGAAGGGGGTCATGAGGTTTGGAAAGAAGGAGAAACTTAGTCCTCGATATATTGGCCCGTACCAAATTTTGAGGCGGGTCGGGAGTGTCGCTTATGAGCTGGACCTACCCTCAGAATTAGCTTCTATTCATCTGGTGTTCCACGTTTCAATGTTGAAAAAGTGCTTGGGCGATCCCTCATTGGTAGTCCCTATTGAAAGCGTTGGAATTAAGGATAGCTTATCCTATGAGGAGGTCCCAGTCTAAATCCTTGATTGCCAAATCCGCAAATTGAGGAACAAGGAGGTCGCCTCAGTCAAAGTCCTGTGGATGAATCAATTTGTTGAGGAATCCACGTGGGAAGCAGAGGAATCCATGAAGTCTAAATACCCACATCTATTCGTGCCTACCGAGGAGAGCATTGAAGGTAATGACTACTTCCTTGACTCGAATTCATTCGTACCTTTTTGAGTTTTGATTGATATTTGATTGAGAATTTGATTGATTGAATGACTAAATTTTGATTGTGATTTCTACCCTAAGTCTATTCTTGGTTGCTCGTCATTCGAGGATGAATGATCCCAAGAGGGAGATAATGTAACACCCCTCAAAATTTTTCCTAAGATTCGGGCCTTCTTTGTATACGTGTGGGGCCCATCATATTTATTTCGAAGTATGTGCTTGAGTTAAGATGAGTACCTGAGGAGTTTAAGAGCGTTGGAGGTGATATGGGCTCATTGAGGACCCCTAGGACCGAGCTAAGTCCAAAAGATCCGTCGTGGCTAAGTTTAGGACGAGTTCACATAAGGGTCGACTTTCAATGACCCTATCGTTTGAAAGACATCAATCCGGGTGGCCCATGACCTATCAAATTAAAGGTCGTCGAGTCTTCTTTCCAACGCCACCAAGAACGTAGATTTTGGAGTTCGAGGCCAAAAGATATGACGATCCGAAGACGAACTAGCACGACAGGAATTTCATTTTGGCCTGGGTTACCACTGCTGGGAAATGGCCCTGGCGCCGTAAGGGCGCGACGCGCCACTATCGCGCCAGGAACATGCCTCAGTAGTTTGGTCTCTGGCGCGGCGCGCCACTAAAAGTTGTGCAGGTTTTAGGCGAATTTGGCCTTGGCGCTGTAAGGGCGCGACGCGCCACTATCGCGCCAAGGGTGTTTTAGCCTATTTTCAGAATATTTTGAGGAGGGGCAATTTGGGAACTTACCTAATTATATATATGTAGCCCTTGGCCTTTTGGGAACTCATTTGGCAGCCCTCACTCTCTCTCTAAAAAGCCCTAAGAGCTCCTCTCCCTTCTCTCTACTCTTCTTCTCCATTTCCAACAAAGGAGTCCAAGAAGCTTCAAGATTAGAGTCCTCCATTAAAGACCCAACCTCAAGGTTTTCTTCAAGTCTTCTCTAAGGTATGTAAGGCTAACCAAAACATGGGTTGAGTCCACCCATGTGACCTATTCTTGTTTTGAGGTTAGATAACCATGAAAATGGAGTTTCTTAGCATGGTACATGTTTGAATGAGTATTGTTCCCATTTCATTTAATTATTAATGTGTTAATGTTATTGAGCTAAGAGGTTCCTAAAATGAGCCCTTATATGAGTATGAGATGATGAAGGAATGAGTTGATAAATAATTTTGTTGGTCTTATTAATTATGTAGATTTGATAGAGTATACTATCTTCTTAAGCATGTTGCCAATTATAAGAATGTTGATTTGAAGTCTTGAAGATGTGATGAGTCATAAAGATTTTTCTCAAATGGATGGAGGTAATAATTGATTTTATATCTAGATGATGTGTATATATGCATTTTAACACTTCCTTGAAGATATGATTAAGATTGAGCATTGAGATTGAGACTTGATTGTGATAGAGTTGATGAGTTGACAAGGTTGTAATGAAACTTGTCGATGTGATTTGATTGAATTGATTGGATGGAGTTTTATGAACATTGAGTCTTGGGAGAAGTATCGAGCACCAAATTGGGCAAGAGTATAGTCCATACTCGAACCCAATAACTGCGTCGCCAAACGTAGGGGGGACGGAACCGTTAAAGTCGGATGCTTCCCCGAGAGATTTGTCCTAACATTATAGGATTTGGTTGGATTGGATCCATGATTTGATGACTCGTTCATGCCCTGGCAAGGTATGAGCAGACGCGGCAACAACGTCGGTTTATTGTACTTTCACTAGCTCATAAGTGATGGTTGTCGGTTAAGAGAAACTCCCAAATAGGTGTTGATAGTACTCTGAGTCGAATTGAGTTGATTGTGTATGATTGGTCCCGTCTAAATCATATCCTTGTTTAGACTTAGGACATTTGATTGAGTTGTCACCCTTTTGAGATTGAGATCCCGAGTTGATTTATTTTTTTCTTGATGTTCATTGTATTCGGCCATTTTACATACTCGTACATTCCATGTACTGACGCCATTTGGCCTGCATCATTTCATGATGCAGAGACAGGTACTAGAGATCATCAACCGGCGCTCCGTTGAAGATCCACTTACACTTCCAGCCAGTCGGTGAGTCCTCCTAGTTCCCGGAGGATATTGGGCCTTCCTGTACAGTTTTTGATTATCCTCTTTTTGTTATTTGGATTGTCGGTAGCCATGGTCTTGTCATTGGCACCTTTTAGACTTGAATAGAGGCTTCATAGACTGAGATGTGAGGAGGTCGAGCGATCATCTTGAGGATTCCTATTTTGATTATCGTCTTGATTGTAAATGTTTGGCCTTCGGCCCTTATGATATGAGAAGTATTTTCTTAAATTGAGTTTTCTGCTAATAGAATGTGCTTGAATGAATGAGTGATTGTACCAAGTAGTTCGCTCGGAGGTCAGAGATGGCCTTCGAGTGCCGGTTACATCTAGGGTACCCTTCCGGGGAGTGACTGTTGTTAAACATCATATTTTTCCAGGGGGCTGTTGGTCTATTACCCAGCAAATGCACATAAAAGTTTGCAGTAGTTGGTGAGTCTCTTTGAGTGTGTATTTGTTCTAGTATCACTCTAGCTGCAAGTATCTTCTTAACCATCCATGAAGCCTGTTGAGGTATAGGAACATTAAAGACAGTATGAGATTTTATATAATAAGAATGGATCCATCTAATCCATAGTTTATCAGTTTTATGAGCAAGATCCCAGCAGGTCTTAGCAATAGCAGCTTGGTTCCATAGGTGTATGTTGATGAGCCTCATTCCTCCAGCAGATTTAGGCAAGCACATCTTCTCTCATGCTATCAGTGCTCTCTTGGTGATGGTGTTGGTACCTGACCATATGAAGCTCCTACAATAAGCCTCAATGAGTTTAAGGACTTTTGTAGGTATAATGAATAATTGGGACCAGTAAGCTTGGATTCCAAAGAGAACTGATTGAACTAATTGCATTCTTCCTGCATACAAAAGTTTCTTGGCAGTCCAGGAGGTAATTCGAGCTACAATTTTATTTACTAGAGGTATCCATTGCGTAAGAGATAACTTTTTAGTGGATAAAGGAATACCAAGATACTTGAAAGGGAACTCTCCATAGTTAAACTGGAACTGATGTAGTATGGTCTCCTTCATCTGATCAGTAACTCCACCAAAATAAATGGAACTCTTATTCATATTTGCTTGCAGTCCAGAAGCTAGGGAGAACTTGTGGAAACATTGATATATGGTCCCTATTGAGTGTTGATCCCCTCTGTAGAACAAGAGTAAGTCATCTGCAAAACATAAATGCTTTATTCTCAATTTTGCACATTTAGGATGAAACTTGAATCTTCCATTGTCTTTGACTTCATCTAGGCATCTGCTCAAGTACTCCATAGATATAGCAAATAGATAAGGGGAGATGGGGTCCCCCTGTCTAAGTCCTCTTGTAGCATTAAAAGGAGGAGTGGGTTCTCCATTTATCAAAATTATATAGTTCACAGTGTGCAAACACTCAAGTATCCAGTCAATGAATTTCCTAGGGAAGCAGAGATTTTCTAGCATTTGCTCCAAGAATGCCCATTCCACAGAATCATAAGCTTTTTGCAGGTCTATTTTGATCATACACCTTGGAGAGATATGTTTCCTAGAATAAGCTTTAACAAGCTCATTTGCTAGGATGATGTTATCTGCAAGTTTCCTTCCTGGAATAAAACCTGATTGTGCTTCACTGATAATATATGTCATAATCCTCTGCAGTCTGGTAGCTAGCACTTTAGCAATGATTTTGTATAAAATGGTGCAGCAAGCTATAGACCTATATTCTTTAATATTTATTGGACTAGCAGTTTTTGGGATTAGAGTGACCATAGTGCAATTGACTGGTCGATAGAGTTTTCCAGAAATAAAGAACTCTTTGATGGCTATCAGTATCTCATCTTCGGTGATGCTCCAAGTCTTCTTATAAAAATAGGCATTGTATCCATCTACTCTAGGTGATTTATCATCCCCAATAGAAGCTAATGCATTCCAGATTTCTTTATCTGTAATATCTCTACATAGTTCAGCTCCTTGTTCATAAGTGAGTGTAGCTCCTCTCCTCATAGTCTTCTTATCAACAGCTTGTAATTCTGTACTGCTAGATCCCATGAGAGCTTTATAGAACTGAGTAACTTCCTCCTTAATAGCTGCTGGTGTTTTGAGGCTTATTCCATTGAGCGAAGTGAGTTCTAGCATCATTTTCTTATTCGTTCTCTCCTTGATTATTGCTGAAAAATACTTGTTATTGTTGTCTCCAAGATTTATCCATTTAGCTCTAGATTTTTTTCTGAGTGCACTTTCTTCCACTAGATTCCATTTCTCAATATTCATCAGTGCTTGCCTTTCTTTTCTAAGAAGTTCATCTGTGCATTGTTGATTAATCTGCTTCTGTGTTTGGATTAGTTCAAGTCTAGCTTCAGTTATTCTAGTGGAGATGTTTTGGAATTCCTCCTTGTTTAAAGTTTTCAAGATCTTCTGTAGAGCTTTCAATTTTGCCCAAATATTTGCCATTTTCCCTAGTACTAGTTGCTTGTGCCATATTTCTGTTACTTTTTCCATGAACTTGCTATGATCTGCCCAAATATTGAAGAATCTGAATGGAGGTTTGACTGTCCACTGGTTGTCCTCAATTTTGATTAGCATAGGAGAGTGATCAGAGATGTATGGTACTTCATATTGTGTAACCACATGGACCCAATGCATCATCCAGTCTGAATTGCCAAATATCCTGCCAATTCTGCTATAGATTCTATCAGTACCCATCTGTTTATTTGACCAAGTATAGTAATCTCCTTTCCAAGGTAGTTCGTTGAGATGTAAATCATGAAGACACTTAGTGAAGGCTTGAGTTTCAGCTAAGGATACTGGTGCACCATGTAACCTATTTTTTGGATACAGCACAACATTAAAGTTTCCAGCTATAATCCAAGGTCTATCAATCCCTTGTTCAATTTGTGCTAATTCTGTCCAGAGTTTTGTCCTCTTCTCATTTGTGTTAAAAGCATATATAATAGTAGCAAAACAAGATACAATACCAGTGCTATTATTGATCATGCAATGGATTGATTGAGCAGTAGTTCTACTGTGTGTTACTTGATAATGGTTTGTATCCCACATTAGCCATATCCTTCCATTCTCAGCACATAGATAGTTATTGAGAGATTGCCATCCAGGATTGAGATTTGCAATAATCTTAGGTGCTTTATGAATCTTGACTCTAGTTTCCACTAAAGCAGCTAGTTTAATACCTTTCTTCCGTAAATAGATTTTAAGTTCCTTCTGCTTATGCCTCTTATTTAGTCCTCTTACATTCCATATGAGCCAACTCATTAGGTACTGTGTGGTTGTTCTCCTTTATCAGGAGGTGCTTGATCATATTCACTGAGCCTTATGAAAGTATTTCCCCATGCATTCTTCTTTGGCCAAGATCCCAAAAGTGGGAAATCAGTCAAGTTCAGTTCAGGGCTATATACTACTTCTCCATTCTAAATTCTGCTGGTGGAGCTTTGAGGAACTTCAGCTATTCTTCTCTCTGAATTTGTGTCCACCTGAACCATTTTTCCTTTTGCACCTTGGGAGGGCTTATCCTCTACTTGTTTCGGCACTGAAGCTTCTTTTATTTCTGGAGCAGGTTCTCTGATCACACCTGTAGGTTTCCATTCTTGTTCAACTTTTCTAGTGCCTTGCTTCTTCTGGAGTTGAAAGGTTTGTTGTTGCATTGTTTGGCATACATGTCCAACCATTGAGCATTTAGGGCAGAACTTAGGTTTCCAATCATATAGAACCTCCTGCTCAAACACTTTCTCATGAAGGTCCATAACAGCAATCATATCAGGCAGTGGTTGAGTAACATTCACTTCAATCAACATTCGAGCATAAGAGATCCTTGTTTGTTTAGCAGTACATTCATCAGCATATATTGGGACTCCAATGACATTAGCTATTCTACTCAATGAGCCTTTCCCCCAGCAAGACATCGGAAGTTTTGGAAATTTCACCCAGAGAGGAATTGTTGTAGGGAATTCCTTACTGAAATCAAAATCCACAGTCCATAGTTTAAGAATTATAGGTCTATTATTTATGGTATAAGGCCCTGAGTAGAAGATTTCATTCATATCTTCAGTCGATCGAAATCTAATCACATAGTACCCTTCTTCATGGTAATAGAGCTGAGGTGTTGCCACATTGGACTAGAACTGCGTAATGTATCTTGTTAAAGCATTATAACCCGGTACATCACCTATGAAATAGGCTATTAAGGCAGTGCTCCATTTTTTGATTTCCTGATTTACCTCATCTTTGTCCAGGTGGACTATTGGTTTCCCATTCAGCATTTGAGGAGGGAGATAATCTAGTGATAATCCATTTGCTGCAGCTTGATTTTTGGTAAATAGGCTCGTCCACTTTCGTTCCTCTACTACTACTGCATTTTCACCAGATTTAGGGCTTTCTGTAGCTGGATCTACTGGTACTTCATTTGCTGAGCCCTCAGATGTGGGACTTGCCGGCATTACTGTTACAGGTGTTTGAGGGGTATTAGTCATGTCTAATTTCTTTGAAGCCATACCTGAAGAGTTTTGTGTAACTCTTTGCTCTACTGCATCTTTATCTGGATCTGGAGTTTGAATGCCCATTCCAGTGTCTTCTAGCTGAACACGAACATTTGCACTCGGTACTTTTTTAGGTCTTCCTCTACCTCTACCATTTCCGCGTCCTCTTCCTCGAGCTCTAGCCATGTCTTCACCGGCGCTTGTAGTGCTCACAATCGCCGGTGGTTAGAGAGAGAGAGAGTTGTTAATCATTATAAATTTGCCTTTCTCTATAAGATTGTGTTGTTTTCATATTTTGTTTGGTCAACAGTAAGAGTTTTATTTTAATATTTTATAGATCAAAATTTTTCAAGACTTGTATTAATTTATACTCAAAGGTTTCATCAAGCATAGCTATATTTTGTTTTTGTCATATTGAAATAATTACTTCCATAACATCAAGCAACATGTTCTAACCTAGACTATCTCAAATCATAATCCAATTGAGTTGCAATTTGACAATTGGGAATTAAAAACTCCTATTTTAAGTCAAAAGACTAGGTGTTAGAATCAGAAGCATTTCTTGAAATTAATGAGTGAAAGATTGGTGGGATTCCCTTATATCCAGAATATGTTCTTGCCAGCAAATATAAGTGTTGAAAATTAAATATAATCAAAAGAGTGGAGAAGAAAGAGAGATGTGCTTAGCAAATCAAAAGAGCTTTAATTCCTTTTTGTTTGATGTCATTCCTTAAAAGGTGGGAGCAACGGGGATAAAAGTTTTTAGGCCAATCATTTAGTATGTAATTTTTATAAAATCATCTCCAAGATTGTTTTTCCAAAGAATAAAATGTAGGTAAATTGCATATGATGTTATATTAGCAAATGAGTGTGTTGGGAAAAGTGATCAAAAGATATAAAAATAGTATGCACATTGTCCATGAAGTTTATTTTTTTTTTCCAAAAGAATAGTATGCACATGGTCCATGAACTAATTAATAACCAAGGTAAATAGTATGTATATTGTTCGCAAAGATAAAAATATTTGATCTACAAGTACTTCTAGAAATACCTTTAAACATGAGATTATACTCTAATTGTATATAATAAATAAAAGCATCAGAAGAGCAAATGAAAAAGAGCTATCATTTTCGCTAACTCTTCACAGTCCTTTATTTTATTATAGGTCCCAATTATTTTGCAGGTATGTGGGTAAAATCTAGTTTGAGTTGGTACTCTAGTAACACCCCCAGCTTGGTATGTGGGTAATATAAATAAATATTCAATAATTAATATATGTCACGAATCAATCCATCGGGCCGTGTGGACACTTACTCTAACACCTAAGTAGGAGAACTCTCAATCCCATAAATAGAAATATTATGTGAAAGTTTAAGAAAATACAATTAATGGTCCAAAAGACTTATGAAGTCACTATATATAAATTAAAAACCCCAAGGTTTATTACAAGGAACAATTTAACACCCGTAAGGATACTAATCTAAACAGGTACAAGAGCTTCTAAAGATATAATATATAATAAAATAATGACACAACTCCCACCATAAGGAAGGAAGAGTAGAAGCTGTTGAAGAATCATTCCCGTCTTTAACTAAGAAACATCACTGATCCTGTAATCAGACTATGCCAAGTGGAATAGCAAGAGTAGTATCAGTACAAACAACATGTACTAATAGGCATCATCGGTCAATGTGATACCCACTACATAATATAAAAAAATCAACAAGAAGAGAACGTGCTCTTAAGGAAATACACTCACCAAACCTTTATGCACAAACTCTTATCATTCCCATTAACATCATTAAAGTCGTTCAAACTTAAATCTCACTAATCAAGGACTAGCCCTTTTATCACATAGATGAGTTTCTGAACTATGGATTTACTAACTTTGTCTTAACTAGTCTACTTTCCTTAAGCTTTCACACCAGCATCTGACCCTAAAATAATTAATATCTCACTTGAAGGAGGTCAACATTAAGATGGACTAAGGATCCTCTTCTAAATATACTGGCCTGCTGTGGCAGGACCTAACCCGCTCTAGCATCCTCGCCACTTCGAGATTCTTCCCGCTAGGGAGTTCTGCCCGCAAATAGAATATCTAAATTCTGTCCCAATCCTCTTTTTATACATGTACCAATAGGACATCATCAATAGCTGACTCTAATTCACTGATCTTACTAAACCACACATCAAATACTCTTCACTTATTTACCCACGACCTCATACTTACGATATGGACGCATTTAGCCACCATAACATAATTCAAATAGGCATATATAGAAACACATTACCAATTTACCATTTCAAGAGCAATATACATTTTCACAGTGTAAATCTCAAATACAACTGTCAACATGGTAATACTTGGACCTTCGATCCTTTCATATCAATTATTACACAAGACGGACATGCTCAATTATAATCAGGTCAGTTTCTCTGTCATCGCCCATATTGTCAAAATTAAATTAGAGATGATAGCCACATAATGGTTCTCTCATGAAACCTATACCCAAATAGTATATGTGTCGGAATGTGACACCCGATCTAATATATGTGTCAAAATATGACACTTGATCATATATATGTGTCAGAACGTGACACCCGATCCAATATCACAATCACAAACACAATTATAGTCCACAACGAATAGTTCACATACTTGCACAATCAAGTAACCGGTTCATTGCATGCAATTTTTTACAACTAGTCATTTCACTGGTTTCATTCTATCTTTTCTTTCATTAACAATATTTCATCAAGCCTTCTTTATTCAAGGCATCACTTTTGGTAGAGCAAATTCAAGATTATGAATTTTACGGTCTTGGTATTGTAGACCAATCATAACAATTAAATGCATGGTAAACATCATAACATTACTCAATCACTATTAAGAGTCTCTCTATGATATAGACTAAACCATAACCTACAGCCACCGATAATCAAATAGGTTCATGGCATGAGATCTATCAATACTAAGTCATTCACATTCACCCTTTATTTCATGATTCACATTACTCAAGTAATTCACAGGGAATAAATCAACTAGAACGCATATAATTATTTATGTAAACACATTCCTCTATATACATCAATAGCCCATAATCCCTAGGTCTCAAGCTTAATTATGACACAGCTATTGTCTACACTGAATCTCACAAGAGTCATTGACCTTCGAAAAAGTTTCAACAAGGTTAACATTCAAAAATTGGACCTTTATCACTAGTCCCATAATAATAATGAACCACATCATACATCCCTACTCTAAACAATAATTGACAATCATTTAACCATTCAAACTCCGTGCCCGAAGGCCTATGCATAAAATTTTCCATCAATCTACATTATATTAAGCAATGAAAATAAATTTATAACTACTCAGTTGAGAAAATCTAACCTACATGAGTGTCAAGCAATTGTATAAGGATTATAGCATGATCCCTGACTTTTAAAAGGAGAAACTATGGAGACGAACCTAAAATCCGTGGGTTGTAATCTTTCTTGCGCTAGAATTCCCTTCTTCCCTTTTCTCCAAGCCTAGAGTAGCTTTTTGAGGGTATTCTAAGGTAACCCTCATCTATTTTGGCACTTAAGGGAAGAAGGAGATAATAAAAATACTTCACTTTTTGAATCTTTCCCATCGAATCCCGCTACGGCAGTCCAGCACGGACAATGCTCATTAAAATGGGCATAATGTTTTACTCCAAACTCCAAGTTAGGTAAACTTAGTGGCGTAGGAAAGAAGACTCATAGACCTACAATTTGATAGGTCATGGGTCACTTATTATTTATAGGCTGAGAGATATGGCCATTTGAAGTTGACCCTAGTTTAAACTCAAGTCTGAAATTAAATCAGAAAGACACTTTCAACTTAACTTTGAGATAGGGACATTGTACGACTTTAATTCACAACTAATGCCCTTGCATACCAAGGAATTGATTCTAGTATTATGATAAATGAGATTCATATACCTTTACTGTAGATATTTTTAGTAAAGACGGGCTAGGTCGTTATAATATACTAAATAAAAGTAAGAGATGAAATGAATATGTCAAATTGCTGGAGACAAAGAAAAAATTTAGCAACCATAAATTGATATATTAATGAACACCTGAAATTCGAAAACTTCTACTTGATGTTGTTAATTGCCAATAATAATATTATATTGCTAAAACTCTAAGAGAGAAATCGAGAGAGAATTAGAAGATTGTTGTAGGAAAAAAATGCCGAAATATGAAAAGTATTTATAGATAAAAAAAATAGGTTAAAATATAATTTTTAAAATTTAAGGGTTATATATAATTTTTTGAGGATTTAGGGGCCATTTGGGCCCACTTCTGAAAAGTGACCATTGGCCCAACGACCACTTTCAAAAAGTGTTCCAGATATCTTTTCAAATATCAAGACGGTCTATGCCGGTGCAAAGGTGGTCGGCTATCAGGTCAACCTACCATGCTACTTAGACTAGATGGCCCAACACGGGACCAACCCATTTTTTAATGGGCCGGGGACCGGTCCAGCTTTAACCAGTGCCAGACCCTTAGCAGGCTGGGCTTATCGAGTCAAAATCGAGTCAACTCGGCCCAGTTGACAGGTTTACAATGAAACCTAATGAGAAAGATTTAGTTTTTCTTTTACTTTTATAAAATATTATATATCATTACGTGACAAAAGAAAAAATTAGAGTAAGTTTCACTCTTAATACAACTTAGATATTGTGAAAAAAGTTGGTCATTTACCAACCCAGAATATAATTATTGTGGAAATATGATTACTTAATGAGTTTTAAGATTTTAACTACATCTATTTAAAAAAATGGTTACGAAATATCTTAGAAATCAGATTGTGCAATTAGTTTATTTCCAAATTTGTCAAATTATGTGAATCAACTTCCAATTATTTATTACTTGGTCCTCTCAGGCATCTATATATATATAAGTGAAACACTCTTATTTTATATCCATAGAGAGCTACTCAGTAATTCATTGTACTTTGTATCTGAATAGATATGACTAAAAAGGGGGTTAAGAGCACTACGAATCTAGATCCGAAAATGAAAAAAATAGTTCTAAATAAAAAATTAGAATCCCTATTTAAGCAAGCAAATGACCTATCTATTCTATGTGATATAGAATTAGGTCTAGTTGTTTTTTCTCCCGGAGAAAACAATGTTTTTGCTTGGCCATCTGTAACCCAAGCTAAAGAAATAGTAAGAAAGTATTTAGCTGCTATCCAGAAATCAAATCCAGTTAAGTTGGTTCGACATGACAACTTCCTTCAATCAATAGTGGATAATCAGGCAAAATATATTACTAAAATAGAGAAAATAGCTGAGGAGAAGGAAATGGAGAGCCTCTTCAACCAACTTGTTGGGGCAAGAATAAGATTCGATGAACTTGATGTGAGAGAGCTTAAGGGTTTGTTAAAGTTATTTGGTGTTAGGAGGGCCAAACTTGAAGAAAGGAAGAAACAACTGAATGAAAATGTTGGAAACGAAATTGATCCAAATGACAACAATGATGGATAAAAGTGATGGAAAACCTTTGGATGTTCATTGAGCATGTAATAATTATATGAGCTTTCTCTCATTATTTGGTCTTCTTGTCTTTTAATAGTATTTCCTAGTTAAAAGCTTATTTGTTGTTTTCATTTATTTATGTTATTGTTTTCATTAGTGATATATGAAGAATATTTTATTTAAGTCCATTCAATCTTGTTATGTTATTCATATCCTTTTAACTATTCATAAAAAGACTTGTTTATATGTGGACAAGAAAGTGTCATAGTAATCATGAGGTCTCAGATTTAAATATTAATAGAAGCAAAATATAATGATTTCTTTTTATATGTCTAAACTTTGATAGACAAGTGATATATATCAAATTACAGAATCAAAATCCAAAAAACTAAGAACAATAATATAGACAAAAAAGGATAGAAAGATATATAAAAGTAGGAACTAATTGACAATAATGATTATAAAACCTTTAATTACAAATACGACTAAGCACGTAATCTATAAAGATAACCTTCAAAGAGAAATTATTTCCTCTTGCAAGTAATTCCATCAATATTGCATAGAAACTATGGCCATAACCATTATCACAAAAGTTTCTATCTTCAGAGTCATATCATATCAAAATTCACTGCCTAATGAAAACACTAAAACAAATATTTAAATTTTTCGCCTTGACATCATATACCCAAAAGTGGCCTTAACAGAAATAGCAAAAATACTCAAAATGGACTCCCAAGCTATCTTTCAAATCTTGAATGCCATGTGTCGACCATCGCACTACCCTTGGTAGGCTTTCTGTAAATGGGAGTTTAAGGACTTCACAGTCCCTAGGATAATAAATCAGATCACCTACCTTTGCCTTATTCCAAAGATTGTATCACATGTAACTACTTCAAATCATCGCAATATGATTTATAAGTCTGTGCAATATGATTTATTGTCAACCATCTTAAGCCTTTTCTTCCTAGCATTATTAGAACTATTCAGTCTAGATTTTTTATAAACACACGTTCCATGACAATGCTATTATTGTCCTGGAGTTATTGGATTTCTTAAAAAGAATCAATGGGAGTACAACATCTATGCTTATGAAACTAGATGTAGAAAAGGATTTTGATCACCAGGAGTGATATTTTATTAGAGAAACCCTCATATATTTCAACTTTCCATAGAAACTTGTCCAGCTCATCATGTCCTACATATCCTCCTCCACAATTTCTGTCACGCCCCAAACTCAAGGGGCACAACTAGCACCAAATGCCAAAACTCAGGCTCGAGCCGACCCTGCTGAACCATTTGCTACTAGTGCATGTTAACAATCAAAAAAATAAACAAATATATCTCGGCTTAAAATTAAGACCTTGGCTGGCAATGTCCCTATCAACAACTTTATACAAGAAACAGCTACTCCCAACAGTTCATATAAAGAAATAGCCAATTAACACACAAGTCCTGATTGGCCCGTCGAGGCCATCATGATCTCTATACTGAAGCTGAAGGTAGGTATATAACAAGAAAATGTATCAAACAACTATCAAGCCCAGCAACCCAACAAACTAGGCCAACCAAGCCATAACATAGCTATACAACCCACACACTAGTCTGCAAGCCTCTAGGAGTAGTAAAGCTTGGCGGGATAGGGCCCCGACCTACCCAATAATATATATAACAAAAGCTAACAAACCTCCAAACTCTGGTAGATCCGGAAGAAGGGAGTAACCTTAACATACCTTTTAATTGAAACCCCAAAATTGTTGAAATGAATCTTGACCAACCAAATGTAATGCCTCAAATGTGAGAACCAAAAGGCTGCAAAGATGAGCTATAACAATCGGTAAGGCATCAATGTCACACTCGCGACCATCCAAGTCCAAATCATGAAATTAGACCAATAAGAATGATAAACAACAGCTATATCCAATGAAGATATTCCAATAACGACAAGGTGTATTTCACGTCGTTCAATCCAATAACTATCATATGCGACTCCAATTAGAATTGCACAAACTCCCCAATCTCTCCAGAACCTCAACACTATCAGTACACAGCAATAATAACCAAACATAGTAAGATAAAGGGTCCGTCCAAAGTTACGATATACAGAATACCATTTCATGGCTCGGAAAGCTATAAAATAATACTAGAACATGTAATTGTGAAGGATGGTCGTAGGGGAAACATTTCCTTGACAAAAGGGACTGAATTCAAAATCTAAATAACATGACTCCTTACAGTAACAACAAACAAAGAAAAAACCAACAAGAAACTACTACAAGTCATTGGCAAGTGCGACTTTTCATATCTAGGAGCTTAGAATCTCGTTTTAATAAATATAAAAGTGTACAATATCCTTACCTTGTCAATATATATCATTAGTTACTGCAAAATACTCAATAAACACTTGTTATGTCTCTGCCAAAATACCAATGAAGATACGCCATGAAATTGATGGGGAAAACTATACCAAAATGACGAGCTCGGTATGTAGAGCAACTTCCATTAAACTTACGAGTTGAAAGAATCAATATCCATGGAGGATTTGAGGAATTTTCCTCTGATTTTATATGAAATTTGGCTAATTTTAATGAGTTAAAATGAAGCTTGAACAGCTTATATAAAGCTGAACCGACATAAGGGCTTGGGACCCACTAGATGTGCCTGCTTGCGTCATCTCACAAAAATGCAATTATATCTCTATTCTGAAGTCATGTGGATAATCGGCTTGATGCGTTGGAAACTAGATTCGTAGACCTTCCATTTGATAAGTTATTCTTATAAATTGGGAGAAAAGCTCCAAGACATTTGACCCAAATTTTAGAGAAATCTTTATAAAAGAACTTACAATAAACTTTGCCAACTTTTATTTTGCCACTTTATTAACTTAAAAACTTGAGATACAACCGTTGAACACTTAAAATATGATATACCATATCATTCCTAATTTATTACTCCCCCTCTTTCTCTTACCGCGAAAGTACAAGTTAATTTAGATATTTTAAAAAATCGGTGTGTTACATTCTTTCCCCCTTTGAAACATTCGTCTTCGAATGAAAAATTTGAGTCACGCGGTTAAGTCCTTAGGAGTTGCCAAAATTATGGCAGAGTCTCCTCTGTAAACGTTACTATCCAGGAATTAAAAACGTAGAAATTCCAAACTAGGCGTCTCATAGGATGACATAATTAGTTGAGCACCATAGCTCCTCAATAATAGTGTGAGCAAAAATACAACAATAATGACCATTATAATAAGAAAGAAAAAAAATATAAATACCAAACAGGTATCTTACCTCACATTACCAATGTAAACTGATATGCCATCACCTTAGGGTATGAAACAAGTGAGGATATTTCGACCTCATGTCATCCTCATCTTCCTAAGTCAGCTCTTCTCTATTCTCTTTCCTCCACAATACCTTATCGAAGCCATATCTTTGGTCCTCAATATACGGACCTATCAATCTACTATGGCAATTGGAATTTTCTCATAGGAAAACTAATCTGTGATCTGAAAATTCTCAATTGGGATAAGTTAAGAAGGGTATCCTATGCACTTTCACAACATCGATACATGGAAAATTGGATGAATAGATTCTAGCCCCGAGGGCAAATCTTTCTCATAAGCCACTCGTCCTAACCTCTGAAGGATCCTATATAACCTAATAAATCTTGGACTAAGCTTTCTCTTCTTTGTAAATCTCATAACACCTCTCACAAGTGATACTTTCAAGAATCCCTATCATCGACACAAAACTCTATGTCCCTTCATCGTACATTTGAGTATAACATCTAGCGGCTTTGAGCTGTCAATGAGGGATTTTTATTTCTGGCAATACAAAGCCTCATAAGGTACCATACTAATATTGGAATGATAATTATTATTATATGTGAACTCAATAAGAGGCAAGAATCAAGCGAAGTAGAGACATAAGCGGATCCAAAGAAAATAAGCAAGTCGACTACTTCCATTCTTGAATTTCAAGATAACCGGATAGCAACGGTCTTCTTCTAGCTCCTCGCGGATAACATATTCTCGAGCGTTTGAATTGTGTGCTCAGCTTGACCATTGGTCTAAGGGTGAAAGGTTGTACTAAATTTAACCTATGCCCCAATCTTTTCTAGAAAGACGCCCAAAAGTTAGAGGTAAATTGTGCCCCTCTATCAAAGATAATAGACATTAGGACACCATGCAGCCTAACAATTTCTCTAATATAAACCCATGCATAATATTTGACTGTAATAGTAGTCCTGACTGGCAAAAAGTGAACTGATTTTGTTAGAATATCAACAACTACCCAAAATAGAGTCAAAATTACACTGTGATTAAGGTAACTCATTAATAAAATTGATATTAATTGCATCCCACTTCCACAAAGGAATGGCTATCTCCTAGAATAGTCTAGTTGGCTTCTGGTGCTCAGCTTTCACCTTTGGCAATTAGGACACTGTTCCATAAACTCAACAATGTCCTTCTTCATCCGGTACCACCAATAGATCTCAGTAATATCATGGTACACTTTGGTATATCATGGTACACTTTGGTGGATCATAGGTTAATAAAGTTATGAGAATGGTGTGCCTCTTCAAAAACCTATCGTCAAAGCCTGTAACATCTGAAACACATAGCTGATCTTTGAATCTAAGGAGTCTATCTCCTACTAAATCCAAAGATAATGGATCCTATTGTTGAGCCTTTCCCCCGAGTTGCTCCAACCTGGGATCCTCGTATTATTGTTTGTTCAACTTAACAACTAGAGGTGATACTGCAGTTTTTTGATACATAACCCTAGCATCATTAGAGTTTAATAGTCTAACCCTAAACTAGTTAGCTAATGGAGCTCTTGAAATATATCTTGCTTCTCCACTCCAAAATATAATATATTGTTAATAGACTTACGACTAAGGGCACCCTATACTATGTTGGATTTCCCAGATGTATAAGATATCCTTGTAGTAGTCTTTAAATAATTCACGCTACTGACGTTGTCGCTGGTTCAACTCTTTCAGTCTAAAAAAATATAATGGAGGCTCCTATGATTTGTATATAGGGTGTTGCAACTAAAGAATATCCTTCAACAAACCTTCTATAATACCCATATAAAACTATGAACTTTTGTTGGGGTAATGAGTGTATGCCAAGTCTTTACGGAAACTGAATATCAGTATCTGATATAATATTACCCAAAGGAAAACATATAATGCAACCAGAACACAAATGTTGGGAGCTAGCATACAACCTCTGATCTCAGAGTACATGAAACACTTATGGGACAAGGTCTTTATGTTTGATCTCTGAACTAGACATACCAGAATATCAATAATAACCACAATGACAACAAGTCTGAGAATGTCCTGAAAATACTATTTATCAGGTCCATAAATATGCACGGGTATTCGCCAACCCAAAAGACATTCAAAATTCTCATATCTAGTCGTGGAGGCTATCTTTGAAATATCTCTCTCTAGAACTCAAACCTAGTGGTACCCTAAATGTGAATTAATATTCGAGAAACATCAGGCATCCTGGAGCTGGAAAAAAACCCACAATATTTAGTAGTGGATATTTGTTCTTTATAGTCATCTTAATCATTTTTTGGTAGTCTATACACTTTTGCAACAACCTGTATTTCTTTTGCTCAAATAATAGTGGTGCTCCCATGGTGACATACTAGTCCTGATGAAGTCCTTATCTGATAAATATTTAAGTTGCTCATTTAATTCCTTTGATTCTATTGGTGTCGTTCTATATAAAGGGTGCTAACCAGTGAACCCTTGACCTACAGACAACTATGATGGTTAATCTGATGGCCCGTTACATATGCGACAGTCCGTTAGGTTCCTCATCATGTTATCCAGTATCCTTATTAAATCTACCAGCAATGACGATCAATACAACGGTCCGTCACATGTGCGATGGGCCACCAAATTCATTGTCACTGCTAAACAATGACTTCATATAGTTGTAAAGCTTGTTGACTATGCATACGACGGGCCGTCATATGGGCGATGGTTCATCACATGCGTTGTCACAAGCTTTTGTCATAGTTGTGGGTACTCAGACTATATCCCACACTCAGATAATCGACAACACTAATGGGTACTCAGACTTCCCCTATGTCCTACAAACACATAATTACAAACAACTCAATCTTCCTTAAGAATGTTGTCATGCGATCTATCATTGGGAATCATAATGCGATGACACTAACGAGTACTTACACTTCCCCTGTGCAGGACCAATATCTACTTTACAAAGGTGACTATTTTCCTTAAGAATGTCGTTACTCAATCTATCATTGGGAACAATCACTTGGTCAAACAAAATAAAATCTTTTTGGTATATTTTTTTATTATCATATTTGAAACGATTACCAATTTCCATCCCTTCAAATCAACCATTTATAAAATTCCTCCTACTCATATCAACACCCAAAATTGATAGAAGGTAAGACTACTCAGACTTCACCTTATTTACAAGGTTCAAATCAATTTCCAATGCTATTGCGATCTACCCACAAAACACAATGTCATACAATTTCCCAAACCCATATGCAAGCATCCCATTAATAGACCCAACGACCTAACTCAGTCCAATTCACATAACACAATCTTCCTATTTGAAGTTAATAACCAAAATAACCCAATAATAGATAAGAACTTACTCAAGACTCACTTCAAATCACACATACCTTATTGACACACAAACTTACCAGAAGCCAGTATATAGAAATAAGAATTTTGAAATATACCTTTAGAACTTAATGCAACACTGAATGAAAAATCAAAAGTTGCCTAGAGTTAAAATCCTCCTATAAATGCAGAGAAACAAACTAGTTCATGTGTATGGGAATCACATATTTTTTTTTTACGGGAACAGACCCTACACGAGGCTCCCACCTCTCGTGCACAGCCAGGGGTTGAGCCGCACACCCCCAAGCCTTATTATACATAAAACAGAGAAATACACGGAGAGGGACATAAACCTAACCTCCAATCCTATGGTGGTTCATAAGTCGGTCATCCTACTAAGGTCAGCCAACTCATCCCCGATACAAGCACACGAAAAGAAAACCTAGAAACTATGCACCTAAAGAAGAGGACTCCTCTCGATACACAGAAACTAGGAAAGCATAAATAAGGGAGACTCGCCCTTTACATAAAATAAAGGAAAAATCTAAATAAAACTGGGGATGAATCCTCATAAAAGCTATATACAATAAAATTTTAGCATCAACGAGGATCATTAAATAACATGGCTAAAAATATAACATGGAGACAAACACTGCAATTGGGCGCTCAATCCAATGCTGCAACACTAGTAGTAGATCATGGAGGCTTCTTAATCCTTTTGGTCTTCCTCCGTCTAAAGCTAGGTAGGCCAGCTCTATCTAGCATATAGTATCCTCGTGTACCCCGAGGTAGCTGCTGGAGGGTGGTATAGTGGCCTGGAGTGGTAAGAGTATGATTGTGCTTGGAGAGAACATCCGCAGTGAAGTTTGCCTCCCTGTATACATGACTGCAAGAAAAGAAAACAAATAATTCGGAAATAACAACAAGGTCATGAGTTATCCGGTGAAGGCTCCACGGAGGTTTCGTCTGATAATTGATCCATTTAGTGATCAACTCCGAATCGACTTCTAGGATAACGTGCTAAAAGCCCTGTTGAATGCACCATTTAAGCCCATAAACTGCCGCCTCTAGTTCGGCTTGATTGTTGGTTCCCTCCCCTAACGGTATGGAGTAGGCGAAGATGAATCTACCCATATGATCTCTTAAGATGCCATCCCCCCCAATTGCCCCCGGATTACCCAATGCGCTTCCGTCAGTGTTCAGCTTAACGAAATCGAGTTGTGGTTTAGTCCATGAGACTTGAGTGATCTTCATTTCATGAGCACACTTATCTATGTAGGAAATAGTGTGGATCCAGTTCGAAGGCCAATGGATATAGGGGTACGCGACTCTAAGTAGATTAGAGATGTCTTTGAAAACGGCAAATTTCACTCTCGCCAGGCTAGAAATCTTTCCCCCGTATTTGCTCGCGCACCTATTCTTCCACAAATTCCAACATATAAATATTGGGGTGGAGTGAAGGATAAGTTTGTGAGCTTCTGTGTGGTACTTGTGAAGCCACCAACTCATAACAAGAGGTTTGAGGGGTGTGGCTTCATGCTTTATCCCTAGGGAGTCAGAGAAGTAGCGCCAAATATTCATAGCGAAGTGGCCCGTGTTGAAAATGTGCTCTATGGTGTCTGGACCTGGACTGTGGCAGCAATAGCATGGAGTGGAAACATGACCGAATGCAATGATCTTTTCCTCCGTTGGCACCTTGCCTCTAAAAGCCCTCCACAGCAAAAAAGAGCATTTAAAGGGGATGTTTTTTTGCCAAGTGTAATGGTCGGAAAGTGTCTTGGTCCTATGTTCCCTCACAAGCACGGGTATGGGCATTAGGTTGTAGGTGTGAGCGTTTATGGGATCCGGTGGTTTTGTTTGTTGAATTATTTGGAAATTGGAAATTTTTGGGTCTTTGATCGGGTTAGGGTATGGAATAGGTGAAGGGAGTAGGGGTTAAAGAAATGGGGCGGGTCTGGTGGAAGAGTAGGATTAGTTAACTTACCTGGTGAGAAGGCGTGATTAACGGCTCATAATGCCTGTGACGGCTGTCACACTTTTAAATAGTTAGCATCAACTCAAAGCTTTGCTCTTTTAGGCTATTGAGGTTTGATGATGGATTCGATGGCCTATCAATTCTATCATCACCATTATCCAGTAGCTCATCTTTTAGGAGGCTAATCTGATGGAGGCTATGACAATCCGTCAAGGGTATGATGACCATTCAAACCTCGTAGTTAAATTTTCATGTGCCCAGTTTCTTGACTTCTTTTTGCACCTGCACACTTAGCACACTTTTTCAAATATCTCAACCCAACATTCACACTATACAACATTAAATATGTAAAAAATATTGGGCTGCCTCCCAAATATTGCCTTATTTAACGTCGCGGCATGACTCAGGTTCTTTGATTACTCAGTCTTCATCAAAGTAAACCAACTCTATTACCTTTACCTCTTCTGGAGTGACAATGTACTGTTTTACCCGTTGGTCATTCACTTTTAAATGTTCCCCCTTCTCATTTTCCAGTTCTAGCACTCCAGATTGAAATATTTGCACTACTCGAAATGGATCAGACCATTAAGACATTAATTTGCCTGGGAATAATCGAAGCCTTGAATTGAACAACAGTACCAAATCCCCCGGACTAAATTCTGTTTTCTGGATTTGTCAGTCATGATATATCTTCATCCTTTCTTTGTAGAGAGAAGACCTCTCATATTCCCTTAAACGGAATTAATCCATCTCATTTATCTGCTCCAATCGCATGTTCGCAGCATTACTTCAACTCAGATTCAACCTTTTAAAAGCCCATAGTTCCTTATGCTCCAACTCCATAGGCAAATGACATGCCTTTCCAAACACTAACTGGCATGGAGATATAACAATGGGTGTTTTGAAAGTTGTCTGATATGCCCATAAAGCGTCATCAAATTTCCTTGCCCAGTTAGTTCTATTGGTATTTATGGACTTTGCCAATATTTCCTTAATCTCTTTGTTTAACAACTCAACTTTCCACTGGTCTGTGGATGATAAGAAGTAGCCACTTTATGTTATTTCACCCCGTACTTGTCTAGCAAAGTCCTGAACACCTTGTTGTAAAAATGGGATCCCCCATCACTAATGATTGCCCTAGGTGTACCAAACCTAGAGAAAATGTTCTTTTTCAGAAATCCTACAACACTCTTACCTTTAGTGTCTGCTAGTACCACTGCTTCCACTCATTTGGAGAAATAATCAACAGCCCCAGGATATACTTTTGTCCAAAAGAACTAACAAAGGGCCCCATAAAGTCGATGCCCCAAACATCAAAGATTTCCACCCCTAAGATAGGAGTCATAGGAAGCTCATGTTGTCTTGATATTGCTCCTTATCTCTGGAACTTGTCACACCCTTTAACCAGATCAAATGCATCCTAATGAATAGTGGGCTAGTAATAACCACATTAAAACACATTTTGCGCAGTCCAGGCTCCACCATGGTGTCCTTCAACAGAAGAAGAATGACACGCTTCTAGTATACTCAGCATTTCGGCTTCAGGCACACAACGCCTGATCAAATTAACAGCATATAACCTGAACAAGTACGGATCATCCCAATAGTATTTATTAATATCATACAAAAACTTCTTTTCTAATGGAATGTTAGGTCCTCAAGCATCATGCCGCTAACAAGGTAATTAGCGAAATCATCATACGAAGGAATAAGATCAAAAGTAGTGGTTAATCTGGGAATGAGTCATTATTCTCCAGCCTATCCCTATCTTTTTTCTCAACTTCTAACCTTGATAAATGATCTGCTACTTGATTTTCACACCCTTTACGATCTTTGACATCAAAGTCAAATTCCTGTAGCAAAAGAACCCATTTGATCAACCTTAGCTTTGCATCTTTATTCTCCAATAACTATCTCAGGGCTGTATGGTCAATATGCACTATCACTTTTGTACCCAACAAGTACGACTTGAATTTCTCAAAGTCATACACCGCTACTAGCAGCTTCTGCTCAGTTATAGTGTAGTTTTTCTGTGCTGCATTCAATGTTTTGCTCACATAATAGATTGGGTGGAAAATCTTATCGCGCTTTGCCCCAGCACAACCCCCAAGGCTACACCACTAGCAGCACACATTATTTCAAATGGTTCAGACCATTCTAGAGCAACTATCACTGGCGCTGAAATAAGCTTCTCTTTTAAAATTCAAAGGCTATCTTGCATGCTTCATCAAAGTGAAACTTCATCTCCTTCTCTAACAGCTTGCACAAAGGGTGTGCAATTTTAGAGAAATCCTTGATGAAACGTTGATAAAACTCCGCATGTCCCAAAAAACTTTTGATGCCTTTTACCGAGATAGGTGGAGGTAATAATTCAATCACTTCAATTTTTGCCTTGTCCACCTCAAGACCCTTTTCAGATATCTTGTAGCCCAACACTATGCCTTATTTGACCATAAATTGATATTTTTCCCAGTTTAGCACTAAGTTTGCCTCTTCACATCTTTGAAGTGCCCTGCTAAGATTCAACAAACAATCATCAAAAGATTTTTCTACCATAGAGAAATCATTCATAAATACCTCTAGAGTGTCTTAACCATGTCTGAGAAGATTGACATCATGCATCTCTGGAATGTAGCCAGTGCATTACATAATCCAAATAGTATACGCTTAAATGTAAAAGTGCCATAAGGACATGTAAAGGTACTTTTCTCTTGATCTTTCGGTGCTATAGAGATTTGGTTGTAGCTAGAGTATCCATCCAGAAAGCAATACGACCCTCTACTAGCTAATGTATCCAGCATTTGGTCCATGAAAGGCATTAGGAAGTGGTCTTTTAATGTCCACTTATTTAGTTTTCTATAATCCATACAAACCCGCCACCCGGTGACTGGCCTTAATGGAATCAACTCATTCTTATCGTTAGCAACCATAGTCATTCCTCCCTTTTTGGGGACACACTGCACCGGACAGACCTTGATACAATCTAAAATTGGGTATACCATACCTGCATCAAGCCATTTAATAATCTTTTTTTTACCACCTCTTGCATAGGTAGATTCAGTCTTCTTTGGTGCTCAATTATAAGTATGCAATCCTCATCCAATAAAATTTTGTGAGTGTAGATGCCAAGAGGTATGCCTATGATATCAGCAATGGTCCATTCGATCGCTTTTTATATCTTTGTAAGACCTTAACAAGCGCTTTAACTTGCTGCTCCTTCAAATCTACAGCAATGATTACTGGCAAAGTATTATTTTTACCCAAAATTACATACCTTAAATGGCTCGGGAATTCTTTCGACTGAAGTGTAGGCGGCTCTTCAATAGATAGATTAGAAGGGGAAGTTGGTCTATTTTTCAGATCAAGGTCTAGCTTTTTAGGAGCTTAAGAATGTGATCCCATACCCGTCAAAGCATTCACTATCTCGTCATACTCCTCTAAACCATCTCCTTCGAAGTTTATGATCACTACCACTAAGGTTTCAACTGTGAACCTCTCTTCAATAGAAGCCTCAATAATCACCTCATCGGTTATATCTATCACAGATGTCACAGTCATTAAGAAATGACGTGTTTAATTAAAATCACAATAAACAAAAAAACAACTATTAATTCATTAATTATCTTAATGTCAACAAAAAAAAAATTACACCATAATTGCAAAATCTAATCTTGTTATGAGTCTAACAATCAATTTCGTCAGATATCCATGATACAAAATAGCAATTAGCTTTTTGATTTAAGACTCTGGTTAGGGAGATACTGATCCTAAGCAACTGCATCCTCATCACCTTATCAAATTTTTGTGCGCGACTTGTTGATTATGTTAACCTCATAATCAAAATTTGTATTTGTGTGTTTGTTATTGAAAACAGCTTTTTGATGATGATATCTCTCCCATACGCCAAAACACCTTACAATAAATCACGTCTTGAACTCTGTTTAGTTGCCAACATTCTAGTATTTCAGTGTTGTTATGGGCAATCGATGAGTTCAACATATATTCAGCTATTGAATCCAATTAACCAGTTTGTGAATCAGCCCAAAAGTCATAAATAGATTGGAACCAATATATCATATCTCATAATGGGGTATTCGAATTGAAAAAACTTATGAAGACCACGATAACCTTAGCTAAAAAATGATGATTATCAGCATGTGACTTGGAGATTATCAGACCTCCACCAACAGAATTTCCCATCATGTCCTGCTAATAAATTTACACAAACAAACAATGCTCCCTAAGATAATTCCAAGCAAAATCAGGAGATACAAGACATAAAGATTCTTACAAAGCTGTTATCAGACTCATATTCATTTATCCATAACTTAATTTCTGCCTATAAATCTAAAAGTTGGGAATTTTCAATCATTCAACTCTTCCTTATTTGAACCATAGGATCGGACAAAAGATAAATTAAAATAGTATATCCACATACACTCCCAACTAGTTGGTCAGTTCTCCTAGTTTCTAGAGGATTCTTGAACTCCTTGCATAGTTTCTTTTTGTCTCTGTATTTTGATCGTTGGTAGCCATGGGCTTGTCATTGACACCTTCTAGACTTTGATAGAGGTTTTATAGACTAGAGTGTGGGGAGGTTGGACTATTATTTTGAGAAGTCCTATTATACTTATTTTGTTGAGTTAAACATGTTTGGCCTTCGGCCCCCATATTATAAATAACATGTTATAATTGAGCCTTCCTTTGAGCGTATATGACTGAATGACGGAATGATTGTGTTAGGTGCTTCGCTTGAAGATCAAAAATGGCTTTCTAGTGCCGCTCACGTCTAGGGTACCCTCCCGAGGCATGACAAACATGGTATCAGAGCCCAGAGTTCAAGTGTCCTAGGGAGTCTATGAAGCTGTGTCTAGTAGAATCTTGCTTATGGTTGTGTTGTGCACTACACTTATAAGCAGGAGGCTATAGGACATTAGGAATTGTTTTACTTCTTTCATACTCTGAATTTGTGCGATAGAGTTAAACTCTATAAAACTCCTTTCTAACTCGTGTGTTTACACGTTACAGATAATGCCTCCTAAACGCACGGCTAGCTAGAGAAATGTTGATAACGCCGAGAAGCCCCAATTAGAGATACGCCCAGTAAGGGCTAGAGGTCGACCTGCGAGATACTCGAAGGCACCCCAAGTGCCAGCTACTCCACCTGCACCCACATTAGAGGCAGAATTTCGAGGGGCAATTGCAATGCTCATGCAATTAATGGCTGCCCAAAACGGTAACCAGAGTTCACCGACTCTTAGCTCCAGTTCCCAAGAGCCGTCTGTTGCCACTAGAATTAGAGACTTCTTGAGGATGAATCCGCCGGCATTCACGGGTTCTAAGGTTGATGAAGACCCCCAAAACTTTATTGATGAAATATGGAAAATTCTGAAAGCCATGCATGCTTGAGTGGGTTGAGTTGGTGTCCTATCAACTCAAAGATGTGGCAAACATCTGGTATAACCAATGGGAACAAGGTAGGGGTGAGGATGTTGAACGTGCTAGGTGGGATGAATTTGAGGGAGCCTTTCTTGACCACTTCTTTCCCCGAGAATTGAGGAAAGCAAAGATGGAGGAGTTTGTAAATCTGAAGTAGGAAGGCATGACAGTTAAGAAGTATGGCTTGAAGTTCATCCAGCTATCCATGTATGTTCCAGAAATGATCCCAGAAATGAGGTCAAAGATGAGGAAGTTCATCTACGGATTAGGAAGGCATGTGAAGAAAGAGTGCAAGGCAGCATTATTGATCTCGGATATGGATATTTACAGATTAATGGTGTATGCTCAACAGGTGGAGGAAGAGAAAAGAAAAGACAGAGAAGAGCACCTGAACAAGAAGGTAAAATCAGCGGGCCATGAGAGTGAACTGAGGCAAAGTAAGGGCAACAAGTCCTTCTTCTAGGGGAGGCCTTCCAACTATGCCTCATCTACCGCCAGTGCACCCATGCCGCAGAACAGGTATGATCGGCAGGGTCAGAGTCACTAGAATTTCAAGCCCCAGGGTTTTCAATCCCAGGCTAGTGTAAGTCAAGGTTCGAGGGGGAAGCCACCATGCAGTAAGTGTGGTAGGCTCCACTTGGGAGAATGTAGAGCGGGAAGGGTTGGTTGTTATAAATGCGGCCAAATGGACCATTTTTAGAGGGAGTGTCCAACCGGGGGAAATAGAGTCTAGTATCCTTCCACCGCACCACCGGCTAGAGGTAATCATAGGGGCACTACTTTCGGCACCAGCGGAGGTACAAACCGTTTATATACCATGGGTAGTCGCCAAGATCAAGAGAACTCTCCAAATGTCATGACGGGTATGATTCGAGTCTCTTCTCTTGATTGCTATGTTTTGATGGATCCGAGTACCACACTATCTTTTGTGACTCCTTACAGGGCTAGTAAATTCAATAAAATTCCCGAATGTCTTCTTGAGCCTTTCAGTGTAGCTACTCCTGTCGGTGATTCTGTCTTAGTTGAGAGAGTCTATAGAGATTGCACTGTGTCAATTCATCACAGGGATACCTTGGCTAACTTGGTTGAGTTGGACATGGTTGATTTTGATGTAATCTTTGGCATGGACTGGCTTTATATTTGTTATGCCTCCATTGATTATAGGACTCAGGTTGTCACATTTAAATTCCCGAATGAGGCTGTCATCGAGTGGAAGGGTAGTCCTGTTGTGCCTAAGGGTAAGTTTATTTCCTACCTTAGGTCCAGGAAGTTAATCTCTAAAGGGTGCATTTATCACCTTATTTGAGTAAAAGATGACAGTATTGAGTCCCCACCCCTTGAGTCGGTTTTGATTATCAATGAGTTTCCGGATGTCTTTCCTGAGGATCTGCCTGGAGTCCCTCCTGATAGGGAGATCGACTTCGGGATTGATATTCTTCCTAATATTCAGCCCATCTCAATTCCTCCCTATAGAATGGCTCTAGCTGAGTTGAATGAGTTGAAGGAGCAATTGAAGGACTTGCTAGATAAGGGGTTCATTAGGCCGAGTGTCTCACCATGGGGAGCTCCGATCCTATTTGTGTGGAAGAAAGATGGGTCTCTTAAAATGTGTATTGATTACAGGCAGCTAAACAAGGTCACCGTAAAGAACAAATACCCTCTCCCCAGGATAGGCGACTTATTCGACCAACTTCAGGGTGCCACTTGCTTCTCAAAGATAGACCTGAGATCTGGCTACCATCAGTTGAAGGTGAGGGAGTGTGATATTCCAAAGACAGCGTTTTGGACCCGTTATGGCCATTTTGAATTTTTGGTCATGTCCTTTGGGTTGACTAATTCCCCCGCAGCTTTTATGGATCTCATGAATCGGGTATTAAACCATATCTTGATATGTTTGTGATTGTATTAATAGATGATATTTTGGTTTACTCGAAGAATGAGGAGGAGCACGCCCACCATCTTAGAGTCGTCTTGCAAACTTTGAGGGGCCAGGTATTGTATGTTAAGTTCTCCAAATGTGAATTTTGGCTTGCATCAATGGCCTTCTTAGGCCACATTATATCCAGAGATGGTATTCAGGTTGACGCCCAGAAGATTGAAGTTGTGAAGAATTGGCCCAGACCCACATCCCCGACAGAGATAAGAAGCTTCTTGGGTTTGGCCGGCTATTATCGAAGGCTTGTAGAGAGATTCTCATCCATATCATCAACATTGACTAAGCTGACCCAAAAGAAGGCTAAATTCCAATGGTTCGATGCTTGTGAAGGGAGTTTCTAGAAATTGAAGACCAAGCTAACCACTGCTCTTGTCCTGACTTTGCCCGATGGAATAGAGGGCTTTATGATCTATTGTGACGCATCTAGAATAGGGTTGGGCTATGTACTAATACACAGAGGAAAGGTGATAGCCTATACTTCAAGGCAGCTTAAGGTTCATGAGAGGAACTACCCAACTCATGACCTTGAGCTGGCAGCTATGGTGTTTGCACTTAAAATTTGGAGCCACTACTTGTATAGAGTGCATGTTGATGTATTCACCGATCACAAGAGCTTACAATATGTTTTCAGCTAGAAGGAACTCAACCTGAGGCAAAGGAGATAGCTCGAGCTACTCAAGGACTACGACATGAGCATCTTATACCATTCAGGTAAAGCTAATATTGTTGCTGATGCTCTTAGCAGGTTATCTATGGGTAGCACTACCCAGGTAAAGGAGGGGAGGAGAGAATTGGCGAAGGAAGTACATAGATTAGCCTGATTGGGAGTTCGTCTTGAAGAGAACAATGAAGGTGGAGTTACTGTTCAGGATGGATCTACATCCTCACTTGTGGCAGAGGTAAAAGAGAAGCAATACCAAGATCCCATCCTTCTCAAATTGAAGGGAGTTGTTCACAAACAAGGGGTGATGGTTTTCACCAAAGGGGGAGATGGTGTTAGATTATGTGTACCTGATGTCGATGATATTCGAGAAAGGATTATGGTCGAAACGCATAGTTCTAGATACTCTATTTATCCTGTCTCTATGAAGATGTACCATGACTTGAGGGAAATCTATTGGTGGAGTGGGATGAAGAGAGATATTGTGGAATTTGTTTCCAAATGCCCAAATTGCCAGCAAGTGAAGGTTGAGCATCAAAGGCCATGTGGTTTGGCTCAGAATATAGAAATTCCGGAATGGAAGTAGGAGATGATCAACATGGACTTTGTTATAGGTCTACTGAGGTCCCGAAGGCGACATGGCTCGATTTGGGTAATTGTGGATAGAATGACGAAATTAGCTCACTTCTTAGCAGTAAAGATTATGGACACTGCAGAAGATTATGCAAAGTTATACATACAGGAGATCGTCAGATTGCATGGGGTCCCTTTTTCTATCATCTCAGATAGAGGAGCCCAATTCACTTCCCAATTTTGGAAATCCTTTCAGAAGGGACTGGGTTTAAAGGTGAACTTGAGTACGGCCTTTCATCCCCAGATAGATGGCCAAGCAGAGCGCACTATCCAGACATTGGAAGATATATTGAGGGCATGTGTGCTTGACTTCAAGGGAAATTGGGATGATCACTTGCCTCTCATAGAGTTTGCCTATAATAATAGCTATCATGCGAGCATTCAAATGGCTCCTTATGAAGCTTTGTATGGGAGGAGGTGTAGATCGCCAATTGGATGGTTTGAGGTTGGTAAAGTTGAGTTGATTGGACCGGATTTTGTTCACCAAGCCATGGAGAAGGTGAGAGTCATTCAAGATAGGCTAAAGACAGCCCAAATCCGCCAAAAATATTACACCGACGTGAGGAGGAGAGATTTAGAGTTTGAGGTGGGTGATTAGGTATACTTGAAGGTGTCTCCCATGAAGGGCATCATGAGGTTCGGAAGGAAGGGGAAACTCAGTCCTTGGTACATTGGTCCTTACCAGATTTCAAAGCGGATTAGGAGTGTTGCCTACTAGTTAGAGTTACCTTCAGAGCTAGCCTCTATTTATCCGATATTCCATATTTCGATGTTGAAGAAGTGCTTAGGCGATCCCTCATTGGTAGTCCCCATTGATAGTATCGGAGTTAAGGATAGCTTATCCTATGAAGAGGTTCCGGTCTAAATTCTTGATCGTTAAATTCGCAAATTGAGAAACAAAGAGGTCGCCTCAGTCAAGTTCCTTTGGAGAAACCAATTTGTAGAAGAAGCCATATGGGAGAAACCAATTTGTAGAAGAAGCCACATGGGAAGCAGAGGAATCTATGAAATCTAAATATCCATATCTATTTGTGCCTACCGATGAGAATGTTGAAAGTAATGTCCATTTCCTTGACTTGAATTCATTTGTGCATTTTGCATTTTGATTGGTAATTGTTTGAGAATTTGATTGGTTGAATGACTGAAATTTTGACTGTGATTTGTACCCCGAGTCCGTTCTTGGTTGCTCATCATTCGAGGACGAATGATCCCAAGGGAGAGATAATGTAACACCCCTCAAGATTTTTCCCTAAGATTCAGACCTTTCTTGTACACGTGTAGAGTCAATCGTATTTATTTCGAAGTATGTGCTCGAGTTAAGATGAGTGCCTGAGAAATTGAAGAGTGTTAGAGGTGATGTGGGGTTACAAAGGACCTCTAGGACCAAATCAAATCCAAAAGATTCGTCATGGCTAAGTTTGAGAAGGAGTTCTCTTAAGGGGTTGACTTCTAATGACCCTATATTTTGAAAGATGACAATCTGGGTGTCCCACGACCCGTCAAATTAAAGGTCATCGAGTCTTCTTTCCAACGCCACCAAGAATGTAACTTTTGGAGTTCGGAGTCAAAAGATATGGCGGTCCTAAGGTGAACTAGCACAGCAGGGATTTTCAGGCCTGGGTTGTAATTGCAGGAGAACTGGGCTTGGCGCCGCAGTGGCGCGACATGCCACTATCGCGACAGAACCATGCCTCAGTAGTTTGGGCTCTGGCGCAGTGCGCCACTAAAAGGTGTGCAGGGTTTTTCAAGCCAATTTCCAGAACCCAGAAAATATTGGCCTTGGCGCTGTAAGGGCGCAACGCGCCACTATCGCGCCAAGAATGTGCCTCAGTAGTTTGGTCCTTGGTGCGAAGTGCCACTAACCGATGTGCAGGTTTTTAGGCGTAACCAGCCTGGCGCTGCAATGGCGTGATGCGCCACTATCGCGCCAGGAGCCTTTTTGCCTATTTGCAGAACTTTGTGAGAAGGGGCAATTTGGGAACTTACCCAAATTATATATGTATCATCCTAGACCATTTTGGGATCATATTTTGCAGCCACTCTCTCTCTCTAAAAAAAGCCCTAGGAGTTCCTCTTTCTCTCTCTCTTCTTCTTTTTCTTCTCCAAGTCCTTATTTAATGAAGAATTGTTCCAAGAGCTTCAAGATTCGAGTTCTCCATTGAAGACCCAACATCAAGGTTTTCTTCAAGTCTTCACTAAGGTATGTAAGGCTATCCAAAACATGGGTTGAGTCTACCCATGTGCCCTACTCTTGCTTTGAGGCTAGATATCCATGAAAATGGAGTTTCTTTGTATGGTTTATGTATGAATGAGTTTTGTCCCCTATTTATTTGATGCTATATATGTTGATGTTGTTGAGCTAAGGAGTTCCTAAAACCTTCATGTTAGTATGAGTTGATGGAGATGTCATAAATGCTTACCTAAATGAGGCTTGATTGAGTTAATTGGAGGATAGAATTGACGAGTGGACGAGTACCTAAATGAAACTTGCCATTATGACTTAATTGAGTTGAAATGAGAATAGAGTTGATGAGTTGGCAATGTTCCACATGAAACTAGCCGTGAGGTCTTGTTTGAGATGATTGGAGGGAGTCTTATGAGCATGGAGTCATAGGAGGAGTATCGAGCACCGAAGCGGGTAAGAGTATAGTCCATACTCGAACCCCAAAAACTATGCCACCAACGTAGGTAGGGATGGAACCATTAAAGTCGGATGCTTTCCATGGGATCGAACCATTAAAGTCGGATGTTTCCTATTTTATTATCCTGAAATGATAGGACTTGACTAATCGATGGTATCCATGATTAGGGAGGCGTTCATGCCCTAGCAAGGTATGGACGGACGTGGCAACAACGTCTGATTGTTGTACTATCACCGGCTCATAGGTGATGGTTGTCGGATAAGAAAAACTCTCATTTAGGTCTTGATAGTGCTCTAGTCAGTTGAGTTGAGTGGTTTATGAGTTAGTCCCGTCTAAACTATTCTTGTTAGACTTAAGACAATTGAGTGAATTGTTCTGTATATATATATGAGTTGAGGTCTTGAGTTGATATTGATGTCTTCTTGATGTTTGTTTCATCCGGCCATTTTACATACTCGTACATTCCATGTACTGACGCCATTTGGCCTGTATCGTTTCATGATGCAGATACAGGTACTAGAGATCATCGACCGGCGCTCCATTGAAGATCCACATACACTCCCAACTAGTTGGTGAGTCCTCCTAGTTTCAAGAGGATTCTTGAACTCCTTGCATAGTTTCTTTTAATCACTGTATTTTGATCGTTGGTAGCCATGGGCTTGTCATTGGCACCTTCCATACTTTGATAGAGGCTTCATAGACTATAGTGTGGGGAGGTTGGACTGTTATTTTGAGGAGTCCTATTATACTTATTTTGTTGAGTTAAACATGTTTGGCCTTCGGCCCCTATATTATAAATAACATGTTATAATTGAGCCTTCCTTTGAGCGTATATGCCTGAAGGACGGAGTGATTGAGTTAGGTGCTTCGCTTGAAGGTCAGAAATGGCTTTCTAGTGCCGGTCACGTCTAGGGTACCCTCCCGGGGCGTGACACTTTTGTTGGACTTCACCATTCCACCAATCTTCTCAATGTCCACCAAAATTACTCATTGATACCCCAAACACCTATCTAGTACTTCCCATATTCAACTAATGGTTCTATCCCACATATTGGTGCATCCCTACTACTTCCCCAGGGCCCCATTGCCACTAACTTCTTCCAATTGTCAGAAGTCAAGTACTCCATCTGATCCTTGGTCGATCATTTCCAGTCCTCTTCTTCCACTTCAACTTAATCTCCAAATCTTTAGCTAGAGCTTTTGTATATGTCTTTCTTTCTTTGTTTTAAATAATTAGTTTTAATATATAATTTTTGGACAAATTTTAAGGTTATTTTTGTGCTAGTACAATTTTTAATATTTTAATCAAACACATCAGCTACTTATTATTAATTTTATCACCTGTATCGAAGTTTTAATAGTTTATTTATAAAAAAAATTGAACTTAAATTTACATGTTGTAAATTATAATTAGCTAATCCAAATAGACTCTTCATATTATTTTAAATCCAAATGATCATATACTAGTTGGTCTACATTATGCCTAGTTGAGTTTTCACAAGCCATGATTAAGGGAAAATATAAAAATATATAATAACTTTAGTAAATTCTCTTTATTATAAAAAAATAGTGTACAACTTTGAAAGTGATAGGTGAAGTGGGAAAAGTAATTAATATCTTGGCTACTATATAAATTCTTATAGTTTGGCATTGTTGATAGGCACTATGTGTTAAAATAAAATATTTTTAAAAATAAAATACCAAAAGAATATCATAAGTTGAATTTTTTTTAATTAAAAGCATAAAAAAAATTGACTACTAAAATTGTACATGCTTTATTTTAATAAAAAGAATTCATATTTGTCCATGAATATGGTATATTTATTAAGATAAATATATATGTAGACTAGATACTATCATGAGAAAATCTGATCTAGAATTACATTTAATGGTGGATATTTGTTATTTTCCTTTTTTTTTATCTTCGGATGTTAACTATAAAAATTATTGATTCCACAACAGATTAGAAAGAAAAAAATATTTAAATTACATGATAAGTATAACCAAAAAAGTTTAATTTGTTAAAATCTTTGAAGTAAAATCCATATATATGAATTTAATGGCTTGGTTTTTGTTCAATGTACTACTCCTATTATAAATACAGTTGTATGTTTTCTTACACTTTGAAAGTATAACATAGTGAGTTCAAGATTCATTTACTTATTTTCTTTCCTTACATTAGCAAAAAATTATTCCCTTTATCTACTTAGAAGTCTACCGTAGTTATTTAAACAAAATCCTTCCTTAAAATGTTTGTTTAAATATAGGCATTTGGGATTTGATAATTATTGTTGTGAAATCTTTGACTCCTAGACTAGTGCATGGAGACAAGGAAATATAATCTCACTTTCTGAAGATATCGTTATCAACATATTAATGCAAGTGGTTTACTTGAGCTTATTACAAATGATAATCAAGTATTAGTCCTAAACAACAGTGAAGAAGAAGCGTATCCAAGATTTTATCTTCCTGAACATGTGTCCCAAAATAAAAAACTAATTTCGTATAAAGGCAAGTTTGGATTTATTTGTTTGTCTACAAGTGAAATCTTAAATCTTTGGCTTTTGGTGCATTAAGAATACAATAAATCACTTTTGGAGGAAGGAACAAGAAGTTGAGATTGAAAACATCAAGTCCGATTGACTGATGTTACTGTACTGGAGGGTTTTTATGTAACTGTATTTTACAAGCAATAAAATGCAAGTCTGCATGTGGTTAAATTGGACATTTTAGATTTTCCTACTGAAATATTTAGTTTTTTATTCGAATATAGCCGATTAATGTGTCGTTCGAACGTAAAACAGTAAAACAGAAGCAGTGAATTGCTTGAAAAAATATAGGTAATTTTAACTTCATGATGCAAAACAATCATGCCATTAGTGTATGGAGTTAGACTGTTTAGAAAAATAGGTTGTTGTTAATCATTATAAATTTGCCTTTCTCTATAAGATTGTGTTGTTTTCATATTTTGTTTGGTCAACAGTAAGAGTTTTATTTTAATATTTTATAGATCAAAATTTTTCAAGACTTGTATTAATCCCACCAATCATTATATATTTTGTTTTTGTCATATTGAAATAATTACTTCCATAACATCAAGCAACATGTTCTAACCTAGACTATCTCAAATCATAATCCAATTGAGTTGCAATTTGACAATTGGGAATTAAAAATTCCTATTTTAAGTCAAAAGACTAGGTGCTAGAATCAGAAGCATTTCTTGAAATTAAAGAGTGAAAGATTGGTGGGATTCCCTTATATCCAGAATATGTTCTTGCCAGCAAATATAAGTGTTGAAATTAAATATAATCAAAAGAGTGGAGAAGAAAGAGAGATGTGCTTAGCAAATCAAAAGAGCTTTAATTCTTTTTTGTTTGATGTCATTCCTTAAAAGGTGGGAGCAACGGGGATAAAAGTTTTTAGGCAAATCATTTAGTACGTAATTTTTATAAAATCATCTCCAAGATTTTTTTTCCAAAGAATAAAATGTAGGTAAATTGCATATGATGTTATATTAGCAAATGAGTGTGTTGAGAAAAGTGATCAAAAGATATAAAAATAGTATGCACATTGTCCATTAAGTTTAATTTTTTTTCCAAAAGAATAGTATGCACATGGTCCATGAACTAATTAATAACCAAGGTAAATAGTATGTATATTGTTCGCAAAGATAAAAATATTTGATCTACAAGTACTTCTAGAAATACCTTTAAACATGAGATTATACTCTGATTGTATATAATAAATAAAAGCATCAGAAGAGCAAATGAAAAAGAGCTATCATTTTCGCTAACTCTTCACAGTCCTTTATTTTATTATAGGTCCCAATTATTTTGCAGGTATGTGGGTAAAATCTAGTTTGAGTTGGTACTCTAGTAACACCCCCAGTTTGGTGTAATCTTTCTTTCAAGTTCGAATGATGTCTACTCAATTGACCCATCCCATCGAGATTACATCTTATATGCTCAAATTTATCCTAAAAAAATGCATTCAACTATAATTGTTTCTTCTATTCGAGTAAAATAATTTCACACTAAATTAGACTTTTTGTGGTTTTATAGGCCATGAAGGAAGATTATGAGTTTTAGATTGAGCATTAGCAATAACAGGACTAGTTGGTCTACCATCATCCTCTTCATTATTATTATCTTCTATCTCTACTTTATTTTCTTCTTCTTCTTCTTCTATTCCGTATGTTTTTTGAGCCTCAAATTGATTCTTATATATCATGTACACCTACACCTATGTCTTCAATATCACTAGATGGCGCTTCAGACATACACGAATAAAATCTACTTGTACTACTTTTACTAGAATCAGTTTTTTTTCTAAGTACCACTACTATCTTCGGGATACAAATTTTTAAAACTTTAACGTACTTTTCTTAAATGATCCATTATACAAATTAAATTAAAAAAATTATAAATACAAAAATAATATAAATAAATATTCAAGAATTAATATATGTCACGAATCAATCCACCGGGCCGTGTGGGCACTTACTCTAACACCTAAGTAGGAGAACCCTCAATCCCATAAATAGAAATATTATGTGAAAGTTTAAGAAAATACAATTAATGGTCCAAAAGACTTATGAAGTCAAAAAAAAAAAAAAAAAACCCCCAAGGTTTATTACAAGGAACAATTTAACACCCGTAAGGATACTAATCTAAACAGGTACAAGAGCTTCTAAAGATATAATATATAATAAAATAATGACACAACTCCCACCATAAGGAAGGAAGAGTAGAAGCTGTTGAAGAATCATCCTCGTCTTTAACTAAGAAACATCAATGATCCTGCAATCAGACTATGCCAAGTGGCATAGCAAGAGTAGTATCAGTACAAACAACATGTACTAATAGGCATCATCGGTCAATGTGATACCCACTACATAATATAAAAAAATCAACAAGAAGAGAACGTGCTCTTAAGGAAATACACTCACCAAACCTTTATGCACAAACTCTTATCATTCCCATTAACATCATTAAAGTCTTTCAAACTTAAATCTCACTAATCAAGGACTAGCCCTTTTATCACATAGATGAGTTTCTGAACTATGGATTTACTAACTTTGTCTTAACTAGTCTACTTTCCTTAAGCTTTCACACCAGCATCTGACCCTAAAATAATTAATATCTCACTTGAAGGAGGGCAACATTAAGATGGACTAAGGATCCTCTTCTAAATATACTAGCCTGCTGTGGCAGGACCTAACCCGCTCTAGCGTCCTCGCCACTTCGAGATTCTTCCCGCTAGGGAGTTCTGCCCGCAGATAGAATATCTAAATTCTGTCCCAATCCTCTTTTTATACATGTACCAATAGGACATCTTCAATAGCTGACTCTAATTCACTGATCTTACTAAACCACACATCAAATACTCTTCACTTATTTACCCACGGCCTCATACTTACGATATGGACGCATTTAGCCACCATAACATAATTCAAATAGGCATATATAGAAGCACATTACCAATTTACCATTTCAAGAGCAATATACATTTTCACAGTGTAAATCTCAAATACAACAGTCAACATGGTAATACTTGGACCTTCGATCCTTTCATATCAATTATTACACAAGACGGACATGCTCAATTATAATCAGGTCAGTTTCTCTATCATTGCCCATATAGTCAAAATTAAATTAGAGATGATAGCCACACAATGGTTCTCTCATGAAACCTATACCCAAATAGTATATGTGTCGGAATGTGACACCCGATCTAATATATGTGTCAAAATATGACACCTGATCCTATATATGTGTCAGAACGTGACACCCGATCCAATATCGCAATCACAAACACAATCATAGTCCACAGCGAATAGTTAACATACTTGCACAATCAAGTAACCGGTTCATTGTATGCAATTTTTTACAACTAGTCATTAACAATATTTCATCAAGCCTTCTTTATTCAAGGCATCACTTTTGGTAGAGCAAATTCAAGATTATGAATTTTACGGTCTTGGTATTGTAGACCAATCATAACAATTAAATGCATGGTAAACATAATAGCATTACTCAATCACTATTAAGAGTCTCTCTATGATATAGACTAAACTATAACCTACAGCCATCGATAATCAAATAGGTTCATGGCATGAGATCTATCAACACTAAGTCATTCACATTCACCCTTTATTTCATGATTCACATTACTCAAGTAATTCACAGGGAATAAATCAGCTAGAACGCATATAATTATTTATGTAAACACATTCCTCTATATACATCAATAGCCCATAATCTCTAGGTCTCAAGCTTAATTATGACACAGCTATTGTCTACACTGAATCTCACAAGAGTCATTGACCTTCGAAAAAGTTTCAATAAGGTTAACATTCAAAAATTGGACCTTTATCACTAGTCCCATAATAATAATGAACCACATCATATATTCCTACTCTAAACAATAATTGACAATCATTTAACCATTCAAACTCCATGCCCGAAGGCCTATGCATAAAATCTTCCATCAATCTACATTATATTAAGCGATGAAAATGAATTTATAACTACTCAGTTGAGAAAATCTAACCTACATGAGTGCCAAGCAATTGTATAAGGATTATCGCATGATCCCTAACTTTTAAAAGGAGAAACTACGGAGACGAACCTAAAATCCGTGGGTTGTAGTCTTTCTTGCGCTAGAATTCCCTTCTTCTCTTTTCTCCAAGCCTAGAGTAGCTTTTTGAGGGTATTCTAGGGTAACCCTCATCTATTTTGGCACATAAGGAAAGAAGGAGATAATAAAAATACTTCACTTTTTAAATCTTTCCCGTCGAATCCCGCTACGGCAGTCCAGCACGGACAATGCTCATTAAAATGGGCATAATGTTTTACTCCAAACTCCAAGTTAGGTAAACTTAGTGGCGTAGGAAAGAAGACTCATAGACCTACAATTTGATAAGTCATGGGTCACTTATTATTTATAGGTCGAGAGATATGGCCATTTGAAGTTGACCCTAGTTTAAACTCAAGTCTGAAATTAAATCAGAAAGACACTTTCAACTTAACTTTGAGATAGGGACATTGTACGACCTTAATTCACAACTAATGCCCTTGCATACCAAGGAATTGATTCTAGTATTATGATAAATGAGATTCGTATACCTTTACTGTAGATATTTTTAGTAAAGACGGACTAGGTCGTTATAATATACTAAATAAAAGTAAGAGATGAAATGAATATGTCAAATTGCTGGAGACAAAGAAATAATTAAGCAACCATAAATTGATGTATTAATGAACACCTGAAATTTGAAAACTTCTACTTGATGTTGTTAATTGCCAAAAATAATATTATAATGCTAAAACTCTAAGAGAGAAATCAAGAGAGAATTAGAAGATTGTTGTAGGGAAAAAATGCCGAAATATGAAAAGTATTTATAGATAAAAAATAGGTTAAAATGTAATTTTTAAAATTTAAGGGTTATAAATAATTTTTTGAGGATTTAGGGGCCATTTGGGCCCACTTCTGAAAAGTGACCATTGGCCCAACGACCGCTTTTCAGAAAGTGTTCCAGATATCTTTTCAAATATCAAGACGGTCTATGCCGGTGCAAAGGTGGTCGGCTATCAGGTCAACCTACCATGCTACTTAGACTAGATGGCCCAGCACGGGACCAACCCATTTTTTAATGGGCCGGGGACCGGTCCAGCTTTAACCAGTGCCAGACCCTTAGCAGACTGGGCTTATCGAGTCAAAATCGAGTCAACTCGGCCCAGTTGACAGGTTTACAATGAAACCTAATGAGAAAGATTTAGTTTTTCTTTTACTTTTATAAAATATTATATATCATTACGTGACAAAAGAAAAAATTAGAGTAAGTTTCACTCTTAATACAACTTAGATATTGTGAAAAAAGTTGGTCATTTACTAACCCAGAATATAATTATTGTGGAAATATGATTACTTAATAAGTTGTAAGATTTTAACTACATCTATTTAAAAAAGTGGTTACGAAATATCTTAGAAATCAGATTGTGCAATTAGTTTATTTCCAAATTTGTCAAATTATGTGAATCAACTTCCAATTATTTATTACTTGGTCCTCTCAGGCATCTATATATATAAGTGAAACACTCTTATTTTATATCCATAGAGAGCTACTCAGTAATTCATTGTACTTTGTATCTGAATAGATATGACTAAAAAGGGGGTTAAGAGCACTAGGAATCTAGATCCGAAAATGAAAAAAGCAGTTCTAGATAAAAAATTAGAATCCCTATTTAAGCAAGCAAATGACCTGTCTATTCTATGTGATATAGAATTAGGTCTAGTTGTTTTTTCTCCCGGAGAAAATAATATTTTTGCTTGGCCATCTGTAACCCAAGCTAAAGAAATAGTAAGAAAGTATTTAGCTGCTATCCAGAAATCAAATTCAGTTAAGTTGGTTCGACATGACAACTACCTTCAACCAATAGTGGATAATCAGGCAGAACATATTGCTAAAATAGAGAAAATAGCCGAGGAGAAGGAAATGGAGAGCCTCTTCAACCAACTTATTGGGGCAAGAATAAGATTCGATGAACTTGATGTGAGAGAGATTAAGGGTTTGTTAAAGTTATTTGGTGTTAGGAGGGCCAAACTCGAAGAAAGGAAGAAACAACTGAATGAAAATGTTGGAAACGAAATTGATCCAAATGACAACAATGATGGATAAAAGTGATGGAAAACCTTTGGATGTTCATTGAGCATGTAATAATTATATGAGTTTTCTCTCATTATTTTGTCTTCTTGTCTTTTAATAGTATTTCCTAGTTAAAAGCTTATTTGTTGTTTTCATTTATTTATGTTATTGTTTTCATTAGTGATATATGAAGAATATTTTATTTAAGTCCATTCAATCTTGTTATGTTATTAATATCCTTTTAACTATTCATAAAAAGACTTGTTTATATGTGGACAAGAAAGTGTCATAGTAATCATGAGGTCTCAGATTTAAATATTAATAGAAGCAAAATATAATGATTTCTTCTTATATGTCTAAACTTTGATAGACAAGTGATATATATCAAATTACAGAATCAAAATCCAAAAAACTAAGAACAATAATATAGACAAAAAAGGATAGAAAGATATATAAAAGTAGGAACTAATTGACAATAATGATTATAAAACCTTTAATTACAAATACGACTAAGCACGTAATCTATAAAGATAACCTTCAAAGAGAAATTATTTCCTCTTGCAAGCAATTCCATCAATATTGCATAGAAACTATGGCCATAACCATTATCACAAAAGTTTCTATCTTCAGAGTCATATCATATCAAAATTCACTACCTAATGAAAACACTAAAACAAATATTTAAATTTTTCGCCTTGACATCATATACCCAAAAGTGGCCTTAACAGAAATAGCAAAAATACCCAAAATGGACTCCCAAGCTATCTTTCAAATCTTGAATGCCATGTGTCGACCATTGCACTACCCTTGGTAGGCTTTCTGTAAATGGGAGTTTAAGGAGTTCACAGTCCCTAGGATAATAAATCAGATCACCTACCTTTGCCTTATTCCAAAGATTGTATCACATGTAACTACTTCAAATCATCGCAATATGATTTATAAGTCTGTGCAATATGATTTATTGTCAACCATCTTAAGCCTTTTCTTCCTGGCATTATTGGAACTATTCAGTCTAGATTTTTGATAAACACACGTTCCATGAAAATGCTATTATTGTCCTGGAGTTATTGGATTTCTTAAAAAAAATCAATGGGCGTACAACATCTATGCTTATGAAACTAGATGTAGAAAAGGCTTTTGATCACCAGGAGTGATATTTTATTAGAGAAACCCACATATATTTCAACTTTCCATAGAAACTTGTCTAGCTCATCATGTCCTGCATATCCTCCTCCATAATTTCTGTCACGCCCCAAACTCAAGGGGCACAACTAGCACCAAATGCCAAAATTCAGGCCCGAGCCGACCCTGCTGAACCATTTACTACTAGTGCATGTTAACAATCAAAAAAATAAACAAATATATCTCGGCTTAAAATTAAGCCCTCGGCCGGCAATGTCCCTGTCAACAACTTTATACAAGAAACAGCTACTCCCAACAGTTCATATAAAGAAATAGTCAATTAACACACAAGTCCTGATTGGCCCGTCGAGGCCACCATGATCTCTATACAGAAGCTGAAGGTAGGTATATAACAAGAAAATGTATCAAACAACTATCAAGCCCAGCAACCCAACAAACTAGGCCAACCAAGCCATAACATAGCTATACAACCCACACACTAGTCTGCAAGCCTCTAGGAGTAGTAAAGCTTAGCGGGATAGGGCCTCGGCCTACCCAATAATATATACAACAAAAGCTATCAAACCTCCAAACTCTGATAGATCCGAAAGAAGGGAGTAACCTTAACATACCTTTTAATTGAAACCCCAAAATTATTGAAATGAATCTTGACCAACCAAATGTAATGCCTCAAATGTGAGAACCAAAAGGCTGGAAAGATGAGCCATAACAATCGGTAAGGCATCAATGTCACACTCGCGACCATCCAAGTCCAAATCATGAAATTAGGCCAATAAGAATGATAAACAACAGCTATATCCAATAAAGATATTCCAATAACAACAAGGTGTATTTCACGTCGTTCAATCCAATAACTATCGTATGCGACTCCAATTAGAATCGCACAAACTACCCAATCTCTCCAGAACCTCAACACTATCAGTACACAATAATAATAACCAATCATAGTAAGATAAAGGGTCCGTCCAAAGTTACGATATACAGAATACCATTTCATGGCTCGGAAAGCTATAAAATGATACTAGAACATGTAATTGTGAAGGATGGTCGTAGGGGAAACATTTCCTTGACAAAAGGGACTGAATTCAAAAGATAAATAACATGACTCCTTACAGTAACAACAAACAAAGAAATAACCAACAAGAAACTACTACAAGTCATTGGCAAGTGCGACTTTTCATATCTAGGAGCTTAGAATCTCGTTTTAATAAATATAAAAGTGTACAATATCCTTACCTTGTCAATATATATCATTAGTTACTGCAAAATACTCAATAAACACCTGTTATGTCTATGCCAAAACACCAATGAAGATACGCCATGAAATTGATGGGGAAAACTATACCAAAATGACGAGCTCGGTATGTAGAGCAACTTCCATTAAACTTACGAGTTGAAAGAATCAATATCCATGGAGGATTTGAGGAATTTTCCTCTGATTTTATATGAAATTTGGCTAATTTTAATGAGTTAAAATGAAGCTTGAACAACTTATATAAAGTTGAACCGACATAAGGGCTTGGGACCCACTAGATGTGCCTGCTTGCGTCATCTCACAAAAATGCAATTATCTCTCTATTCTGAAGTCATGTGGACAATCGGCTTGATACGTTGGAAACTAGATTCGTAGACCTTCCATTTGATAAGTTATTCTTATAAATTGGGAGAAAAGCTCCAAGACATTTGACCCAAATTTTAGAGAAATCTTTATAAAAGAACTTACAATAATATTTGCCAACTTTTATTTTGCCACTTTATTAACTTAAAAACTTGAGATACAACTGTTGAACACTTAAAATATGATATACCATATCATTCCTAATTTATTACTCCCCTTCTTTCTCTTACCGCGAAGGTACAAGTTAATTTAGATATTTTAAAAAGTCGGTGTGTTACATCCTTTCTCCCTTTGAAACATTCGTCTTTGAATGAAAAATTTGAGTCACGCGGTTAAGTCCTTAGGAGTTGCCAAAATTATGGCAGAGTCTCCTCTGTAAACGTTACTATCCAGGAACCTAAAACGTAGAAATTCCAAACTAGGCGTCTCACAGGATGACATAATTAGTTGAGCACCATAGCTCCTCAATAATAGTGTGAGCAAAAATACAACAATAATGACCATTATAATAAGAAAGAAAAAAAATATAAATACCAAACAGGTATCTTACCTCACTTTACCAATGTAAACTGATATGCCATCACCTTAGGGTATGAAACAAGTGAGGATATTTCGACCTCATGTCATCCTCATCTTCCTAAGTCAACTCTTCTCTATTCTCTTTTCCTCCACAATACCTTATCGAAGCCATATCTTTGGTCCTCAATATACGGACCTATCAATTTACTATGGCAATTGGAATTTTCTCACAGGAAAACTAATCTGTGATCTAAACATTCTCAATTGGGATAAGTTAAGAAGGGTATCCTATGCACTTTCACAACATCGATACATGGAAAATTGGATGAACAGATTCTAGCCCCGAGGGCAAATCTTTCTCATAAGCCACTCATCCTAACCTCTGAAGGATCCTATATGACCTAATGAATCTTGGACTAAGCTTGCTCTTCTTTCTAAATCTCATAACACCCCTCACAAGTGATACTTTCAAGAATGCCCTATCATCGACACAAAACTCTATGTCCCTTTATCGCACATTTGAGTATAACATCTAGCGGCTTTGAGCTGTCAATGAGGGATTTTTATTTCTGGCAATACAAAGCCTCATAAGGTACCATACTAATGTTGGAACGATAATAATTATTATATGTGAACTCAATAGGAGGCAAGGGGTCATCTCAACTTCCCTTGAAGTCTAGCACGTATGCCCTTAACATATTCTCGAGCGTTTGAATTGTGTGCTCAGCTTGACCATCAGTCTAAGGGTGAAAGGTTGTACTGAATTTAACCTACGCCCCAGTCTTTTCTAGAAAGATGCCCAGAAGTTAGAGGTAAATTGTGCCCCTCTATCAAAGATAATAGACATTAGGACACCATGCAGCCTAACAATTTCTCTAATATAAACCCATGCATAATATTTGACTGTAATAGTAGTCCTGACTGGCAAAAAGTGAACTGATTTTGTTAGAATATCAACAACTACCCAAAATAGAGTCAAAATTACACTGTGATTAAGGTAACCCATTAATAAAATTGATATTAATTTCATCCCACTTCCACAAAGGAATGACTATCTCCTAGAATAGTCTAGTTGGCTTCTGATGCTCAACTTTCACCTTTGGCAATTAAGACACTGTTCCACAAACTCAACAATGTCCTTCTTCATCCGGTACCACCAATAGATCTCCGTAATATCATGGTACACTTTGGTGGATCATGGGTTAATAAAGTTATGAGAATGGTGTGCCTCTTCAAAAACCTATCGTCAACGCTTGTAACATCTGAAACACATAGCTGATCTTTGAATCTAAGGAGTCTGTCTCCTACTAAATCCAAAGATAATGGTTCCTATTGTTGAGCCTTTCCCCCGAGTTGCTCCAACCTGGGATCCTTGTATTGTTGTTTGTTCAACTCAACAACTAGAGGTGATACTGCAGTTTTTTGATACATAACCCCAGCATCGTTAGAGTCTAATAGTCTAACCCTAAACTAGTTAGCTAATGGAGCTCTTGGAATATATCTTGCTTCTCCACTCCAAAATATAATATATTATCGATAGACTTACGACTAAGGGCACCCTATACTATGTTGGCTTTCCCATATGTATAAGATATCCATGTAGTAGTCTTTAAATAATTCACACTACCGACGTTGTCGCTGGTTCAACTCTTTCAGTCTAAAAAAATATAATGGAGGCTCCTATGATTTGTATAAATGTCAAAATAATCTCCATACAAGTAAGTCCTCTAAATTTTTAGGGAATTAATAAATTTAGGCAACTCTAACCCTTCCGTGTTACATCAACACACAAACTAGCTTACGCTTGAAGCGTCACAATACATTGCGTAGCCCTCTGGATGCTCCAGTAAGGTCAGAACTAGTGCTAAATTCACTATATCTTTTACCTCCTGAAAACTCCACTCAAAGGTTGTGGGCTATTAATACTTAGTTTCTTTCTAATTCAACTTTATCAAGGGTGTTGCAACTAAAGAATATCCTTCAACAAACCTTCTATAATACCCATATAAAACTATGAACTTTTGTTGGGGTAATGAGTCTATGCCAAGTCTTTACAGAAACTGAATATCAGTATCTGATACAATATTACCCAAAGGAAAACATATAATGCAACCAGAACACAAACGTTGGGAGCTAGCATACAACCTCTGATCTCAGAGTACATGAAACACTTATGGGACAAGGTCTTTATGTTTGATCTCTGAACTAGACATACCAGAATATCAATAATAACCACAATGACAACAAGTCTGAGAATGTCCTAAAAAATACTATTTATCAGGTCCATAAATATGCACGGGTATTCGCCAACCCAAAAGACATTCAAAATTCCCATATCTAGTCATGGAGGCTATATTTGAAATCTCTCTCTCTAGAACTCAAACCTAGTGGTACCCTAAACGTGAATTAATATTCGAGAAACATCAGGCATCCTGGAGCTGGAAAACAAACCACAATATTTGGTAGTGGATATTTGTTCTTTATAGTCATCTTAATCATTTTTTGGTAGTCTATACACTTTTAAAACAACCTATATTTCTTTTGCTCAAATAATAGTGGTGCTCCTATGGTGACATACTAGGCCTGATAAAGTCCTTATCTGATAAATATTTAAGTTGCTCATTTAATTCCTTTGATTCTGTTGGTGTCGTTCTATATAAAGGGTGCTAACCAGTGAACCCTTGACCTACAAACAACTATGATGGTTAATCTGACGGCCCGTCATATATGCAACAGTCCGTTAGGTTCCTCGTCACGTTATCCAGTATCCTCATTAAATCTACTAGCAATGACGATCAATACAATGGTCCATCACATGTGCGATGGGCCATCAAATTCATCATCACTGCTAAACAATGACTTCATGTAGTTGTAAAGCTTATTAACTATGCATACGACGGGCCATCACATGGGCGATGGTTCATCACATGCGTTGTCACAAGCTTTTGTCACAGTTGTGGGTACTCAAACTACATCCCACACTTAGATAATCGACAACACTAATGGGTACTCAAACTTCCCCTATGTCCTACAAACACATAATTACAAACAAGGCGATCTTCCTTAAGAATGTTGTCATGCGATCTATCATTGGGAATCATAATGCGACGACACTAACGGGTACTTACACTTCCCCTGTGCAGGACCAATATCTACTTTACAAAGGTGACTATTTTCCTTAAGAATGTCGTTACTCAATCTATCATTGGGAACAATCACTTGGTCAAACAAAATAAAATCTTTTTGGTATATTTTTTTATTATCATATTTGAAACGATTACCAATTTCCATCCCTTCAAATCAACCATTTATAAAATTCCTCCTACTCATATCAACACCCATAATTAATAGAAGGTAAGACTACTCAGACTTCACCTTATTTACAAGGTTCAAATCAATTTCCAATGCTATTGCGATCTACCCACAAAACACAATGTCATACAATTTCCCAAACCCATATGCAGGCATCCCACTAATAGACCCAACGACCTAACTCAGTCTAATTCACATAATACAATCTTCCTATTCGAAATTAATAACCAAAATAACCCAACAATAGATAAGAACTTACTCAAGACTCACTTCAAATCACACATACCTCATCGACACACAAACTTACTAAAAGCCAGTATACAGAAATTAGAATTTTGAAATATACCTTTAGAACTTAATGCAACACTGAATGAAAAATTGAAAGTTGCCCAGAGTTACAATCCTCCTACGAATGCAGAGAAACAAACTAGTTCATGTGTATGGGAATCACATATTGAAGACGGGTATAGATATCAGGCTGAGGGTGTGAGGGTTTATAGGATCGGGTGGTTTTGTTTGTTGAATTATTTGGAATTTGGAAATTTTTGGGTCTTTGATCAAGTTAGGGTATGGAATAGGTGAAGAGAGTAGGGCTTAAAGAAATGGGGCGGGTCTGGTGGAAGAGTAGGATTAGTTAACTTACCTGGTGAGATGGCGTGATTAACGGCTCATCATGCCTGTGACGGCTGTCACACTTTTAAATAGTTAGCATCAACTCAGAGCTTTGCTCTTTTAGGCCACTGAGGTTTGATGATGGATTCGACGGCCCGTCACTCCTTCTACGATCCATTAATTCTATCATCACCATTATCTAGTAGCTCATCTTTTAGGAGGCTAATCTGATGGAGGCTATGACAATCCATCAAGGGTATGACGACCATTCAAACCTCGTAGTTAAATTTTCATGTGCCCAGTTTCTTGACTTCTTTTTGCACCTGCACACTTAGCACACTTTTTCAAATATCTCAACCCAACATTCACACTATACAACATTAAATATGTAAAAAAAATTGGGTTGCCTCCCAAATATTACCTGATTTAACGTCGCGGCACGACTCAGGTTCTTTGATTACTCAGTCTTCATCAAAGTAAACCAACTCTATTACCTTTACCTCTTCTGGAGTGACAATGTACTGTTTTACCCGTTGGCCATTCACTTTTAAATGTTCCCCCTTCTCATTTTCCAGTTCTAGCACTCCAGATTGAAATATTTGCACTACTCGAAATGGATAAGACCATTAAGACATTAATTTGCCTGGGAATAATCGAAGCCTTGAATTGAACAACAGTACCAAATCCCCTAGACTAAATTCTGTTTTCTGGATTTGTCAGTCATGATATATCTTTATCCTTTCTTTGTAGAGAGTAGACCTTTTGTATGCCCTTAAACAGAATTCATCCATCTCATTTATCTGCTCCAATCGCATGTTTGCAGCATTACTTCAACTTAGATTCAACCTTTTAAAAGCCCATAGTTCCTTATGCTCCAACTCCACAGGCAAATGACATGCCTTTCCAAACACTAACTGGCATGGAGATATAACAATGGGTGTTTTGAAAGTTGTCTGATATGCCCATAAAACGTCATCAAGTTTTCTTGCCCAGATAGTCCCATTGACATTTACGGACTTTGCCAATATTTCCTTAATCTCTTTGTTTAACAACTCAACTTTCCACTGGTCTGTGGATGATAAGAAGTAGCCACTTTATGTTATTTCACCCCGTACTTGTCTAGCAAAGTCCTGAACACCTTATTGCAAAAATAGGATCCCCCATCACTAATGATTGCCCTAGGTGTACCAAACCTAGAGAAAATGTTCTTTTTCAGAAATTCTACAACACTCTTACCTTCAGTGTCTGCTAGTACCACTACTTCTACTCATTTGGAGAAATAATCAACAGCCCCAGGATATACTTTTGTCCAAAAGAACTAACAAAGGGCCCCATAAAGTCGATGCCCCAGACATCAAAGATTTCCACCCCTAAGATAGGAGTCATAGGAAGCTCATGTTGTCTTGATATTGCTCTTTATCTCTGGAACTTGTCACACCCTTTAACCAGATCAAATGTATCCTAATGAATAGTGGGCTAGTAATAACCACATTAAAGCACATTTTGCGCAATCCAGGCTCCACCATGGTGTCCTTCAACAAAAGAAGAATGACACGCTTCTAGTATACTCAGTATTTTGGCTTCAGGCACACAATGCCTGATCAAATTAACAGCATACAACCTAAACAAGTATGGATCATCCCAATAGTATTTATTAATATCATACAGAAACTTCTTTTCTGATGGAATGTTAGGTCTTCAGGCATCATGTCGCTAACAAGGTAATTAGCGAAGTCATTATACGAAGGAATAAGATCAAAAGTAGTGGCTAATCTGGGAATGAGTCATTATTCTCCATCCTATCCCTATCTTTTTTCTCAACTTCTAACCTTGATAAATGATCTGCTACTTGATTTTCACACCCTTTACGATCTTTGACATCAAAGTCAAATTCCTGTAGCAAAAGAACCCATTTGATCAACCTTGGCTTTGCATCTTTATTCTCCAATAACTATCTTAGGGCTGTATGGTCGATATGCACTATCACTTTTGTACCCAACAAGTACGACTTGAGTTTCTCAAAGGCATACACCACTGCTAGCAGCTTCTGCTCAGTTATAGTGTAGTTTTTCTGTGCTGCATTCAATTTTTTGCTCACATAATAGATTGGGTGGAAAACTTATCGCGCTTTGCCCCAGCACAACCCCCAAGGCTACACCACTAGCAGCACACATTATTTCAAACGGTTCAGACCATTCCAGAGCAACTATCACTGGCGCTGAAATAAGCTTCTCTTTTAAAATTCAAAGGCTTTCTTGCATGCTTCATCAAAGTGAAATTTCATCTCCTTCTCTAACAGCTTGCACAAAGGGTGTGCAATTTTAGAGAAATTCTTGATGAAACGTCGATAAAACTCCGCATGTCCCAAAAAACTTTTGATTCCTTTCACCGAGATAGGTGGAGGTAATAATTCAATCACTTCAATTTTTGCCTTGTTCACCTCAAGACCCTTTTTAGATATCTTGTGGCCCAACACTATGCCTTATTTGACCATGAATTGATATTTTTCCCAGTTTAGAACCAAGTTTGCCTCTTCACATCTTTGAAGTGCCCTGCTAAGATTCAACAAACAATCATCAAAAGATTTTTCTACCACGGAGAAATCATCCATAAATACCTCTAGAGTGTCTTAACTATGTCTGAGAAGATTGACATCATGCATCTCTGGAATGTATCCGGTACATTACATAATCCAAATAGCATACGCTTAAATGTAAAAGTGTCATAAGGACATGTAAAGGTACTTTTCTCTTGATCTTTCGGTGCTATAGAGATTTGGTTGTAGCTAGAGTATCCATCCAGAAAGCAATACGACCCTCTACTAGCTAATCTATCCAGCATTTGGTCCATGAAAGGCATTGGGAAGTGGTCTTTTAATGTCCACTTATTTAGTTTTCTATAATCCATACAAACCCGCCACCCGGTGACTGGCCTTAATGGAATCAACTCATTCTTATCGTTAGCAACCACAGTCATTCCTCCCTTTTTGGGGACACACTGCACCGGAAAGACCTAGATACAATCTAAAATTGGGTATACCACACCTGCATCAAGCCATTTAATAATCTTTTTTTACCACCTCTTGCATAGGTGGATTCAGTCTTCTTTGGTGCTCAATGATAAGTATGCAATCCTCATCCAATAAAATTTTGTGAGTGTAGATGCCAAGAGGTATGCCTATGATATCAACAATGGTCCATCCGATCGCTTTTTTATATCTTTGTAAGACCTTAAAAAGCGCTTTAACTTGCTGCTCCTTCAAATCTACAGCAATGATTACTGGCAAAGTATTATTTTTACCCAAAATTACATACCTTAAATGGCTCGGCAATTCTTTCAGCTGAAGTGTAGGCGGCTCTTCAATAGATAGATTAGAAGGGGAAGTTGGTCTATTTTTCAGATCAAGGTCTAGCTTTTTAGGAGCATAAAAATGTGATCCTATATCCGTCAAAGCATTCACTATCTCGTCATACTCCTCTAAACCATCTCCTTCGAAGTTTATGATCACTGCCGCTAAGGTTTCAACTGTGAACCTCTCTTCAATAGAAGCCTCAATAATCACCTCATCGGCTATATCTATCACAGACGTCACAGTCATTAAGAAATGACGTGTTTAATTAAAATCACAATAAACAAAAAAACAACTATTAATTCATTAATTATCTTAATATCAATAACAAAAAAAATAAATTACACCATAATTGCAAAATCTAATCTTGTTTTGAGTCTAACAATCAATTTCGTCAGATATCCATGATACAAAATAGCAATTAGCTTTTCGATTTAAGACTCTGGTTAGGGAGATACTGATCCTAAGCAACTGCATCCTCATCACCTTATCAAATTTTTGTGCCCGACTTGTTGATTATGTTAACCTCATAATCAAAATTTGTATTTGTGTGTTTGTTATTGAAAATGGCCTTTTGATGATGATATCTCTCCCATACGCCAAAACACCTTACAATAAATCACATCTTGAACTCTGTTTAGTTGCCAACATTCTAGTATTTCAGTGTTGTTATGGGCAATCGACGAGTTCAACATATATTCAGCTATTGAATCCAATTAACCAGTTTGTGAATCAGCCCAAAAGTCATAAATAGATTGGAACCAATATATCATATCTCATAATGGGGTATTCAAATTGAAAAAACTTATGAAGACCACGATAACCTTAGCTAAACAATGATGATTATCAGCATGTGACTTGGAGATTATCAGACCTCCACCAACAGAATTTCCCATCATGTCCTGCTAATAAATTTACACAAACAAACAATGCTCCCTAAGATAATTCCAAGCAAAATCAGGAGATACAAGACATAAAGATTCTTACAAAGGTGTTATCAGACTCATATTCATTTATCCATAACTTAATTTCTGTCTATAAATCTAAAAGTTGGGAATTTTCAATCATTCAACTCTGCCTTATTTGAACCATAGGATCGGACAAAAGACAAATTAAAATAGTATATCCAAAATTCTAAAATAGAGGGATTAGTAAATTGCTATTTTGACCTTATTTCTATAGATTTGGACATCCATCATTTAAACTTATGTCCTCTCTATTAACCATTTAACTCTCTTAGCTCATCATATTCATAGTTTAGCTCAAGGGTTCATGTTCATAAGTCTTGCACTTCGTGAATCATGTATTAAAATCATTACAAGCATATTATCATGTCATGAGGTCAACATTTTAAAGGTAATTTTATAGTTCATAATCATAAGGTTTATACCATAACAAATCCTCAAAGAAATCATTAAGTTTAGTTTTCTAAGATAAAATTCATTCCTTTTTCATAATCATTCATACATTCATGAAGAGATTTGTAAGATCTCACGGAATAGGAAATATCATATGGATTAAATACTTTCACGGAGTTTTATAAAGAATCAAGAAAATCAAAACATAAGGGTTTGATTCTAGCCCTAACTCATTCATAAAAGGTATTTGAAGTCATGGAAACGTGATTGCGGGGAGGAAGAATTATGCTTCCACACTTGGATTTAGCTTTACATCCTTAAACTCTTCAAATTCTTGAGGAAGTTCTGGTCCTTTGTGGAAAAGACAACAAGAACTTGTTCTTGAACTTTAAGATGAGTTCTTCTTATAACCCTTATTAATAGTAGATTCTAGCTTAGAATATATAGTCATATGTTAGAATCACTTTGAAATTATGAGAATATGATTACCTTATTGTGGAAGGAGGTATAATATCATTGATAGATGGTGTATCTTGCTTAAAATCAAGCCTTGAACCGTATGAGTGAGTTCTTGATTTCACTAGAGATAAGAGGAGGATTTGATATTAGAAGCTTATAAAAATTCTTGGATTTATGTTGTATGATCATGGAAAATATTTATCTATCCTTCTCCTTAGAAGGGTATAAGAGAGATCTTGGGAACTGTCGAATAAATAATGAAAGTGAGAAAAATATCCAAAATAATATTTTTTTTTATAAAATCTGGAATAAACTAATAGGCGATCCACTATAGGAGATATACGGACCGTATACATGATAGAATGTGAAAGGTTGTAAGCTCGCCTAGACTAATCCCCAATCACTACTTTAGACTTACGGTCCATATGGGGCCATGTATGGTATGTAAGATCCACTTACAATCAGTATGTGATCCGGCCCGATCCTTATTGTTTGACTGTGCTTCACTAAAATGACCATAACTTCTTTATTCAAACTTGAATTGATAAATGGTAGTATGCGTTGAAAACTAAACTCAAAGATCTTTAATTTGATAGACTATGGTACATGTAACTCTTCATATTTTAGTAGATATGATTGTTTGAAATTGACTCTTGTATGATCTTATATGAAAACTTAATCAGTAGAGAAGCTTTTAACTCAACTTTGTGCTAGAGGTCTCGTATGACCTTAATTCACAATAAATTTCCTACACTTAAGATGTGACCTTTACACCTATGCACAATCAAATTCATCTCATTCAGATCTAATTTCATACGTGGAATGGTTCAAACCATAATCCAAACGTTCTAGGTGTTACATTACCTCAGACTTTTGAGATTGATATACGCTTCTTCTTTCCCCTCATTTCTACATCACTTTTAAAAATAAGTGTTATTGTGATCTGCTCCATTTGTTGAGTTTATCGGAGTTCTATAATTTGCGTTATCGTTATTATAAAAATATTTCTCCGCTCTATCCTGAGAGAAAGTGACCTAAAACCTTGGCAACCGTGAAAGATCTATAATTTATAAAGGACACAAATAACTTGTGAGCTCGAAATAATTTTTACTTCTTCTACATTTCTGATTTACTGTTTTGAACATAGGATACCAATATAAACAACCTCTAAAGAGGTAGAGTTTAGAAAGAGGACAATCTAATGGGTAAACAAGCCAATTAACACTATGGATCCAATCAAATAGCTTTCGAACCAATGAAAGAAGAAGGAAAAGGAAGTAGGAGGAACATAAATTTTAGCGGATACGTATATTTACTACTCCCTCCATTTTAATTTATTTGATATATTTTTTTTAGTTCATATAAAAAATGACTCTTTTTTTTTGAGAAATTTTTTAATTTCTATTTTTCACATGATATGTTTAAAATCACATATTTTAATACATTTAACATATCTTTAATTTATGATTACAAAATCTAAAATTTATTCTTTATTTTCTTAAATTCTATATCAAGTTAAAATAATTCAAACAAATTTAATAAGATCAAAAATCAAATTAGGACAAGCTAGTGAAATTTCTTGAAAAATCAAATAAGAAAATTCTTCCCTTTGAGTTGACCCAAAACCCACGTTTGATTTCAGACCAAATACAAGTTGACCATTTCCAAATGACCCTGTCCCACTTTCCCATCGTCCCCACCTGCGCCCTCTACTCTGAAACATAAAAACAACAAAAAACAAAATTAATTTTTTAAAAAAATAAACAACTTTTTCTTTTCTCTCTCTCTCTGTTAAAACCCCAACCAGCTAAGCATAAAAAGGTATGATGTAGGTGGGTCCCCCCTTGTTGATCAAGGTTGTTGGTGTTGAATTGTTGATTGTTGAGGAGTTTTCAAGGCAGCAAAAACTCTTAAAGACATTTGAAGCATGTGGAGGAACCATGGAGCTTCTGCTGATTCATTCTATCAGGTATTATGTCTGCGTATTTATTTATTTGTTTGTTTTTATTTATTTTATTTTCAACTCATACTCACCAACAGGTACGTCCTGAGTGTGCCGATGATGTTCCTGAAACCAAGTTTAGAATCAAGGTAATTGGTATTTTCTTGACACATATTATTAGTCAGATGAGTTCAACCAATTATACTTCTTAAGTTATATTTGTTGTAATTTTAGTAGATTTTTATATATATGTTTATGTTCCGCGTCAAAAGTATTGGGTTCAGATGAAGTAAAGTTGCATCCGCCTTTGATTATGTACCCTATAGTTTGTTTTGGTTTGTCACGGGGAAGGCTTGAATTTTTTATTTTTTTTTATGCTTTTGAGATTATAAGAGATGCAAATATTTGGAACAATAATTTAGATTGCAAAGCTAACTGTACTTTGAATTGGAGTTGCATTTTTAGGCTTTTGATTATCTCATGTTTGGAGATAGAAAGATTTGATTGAATAATCAGTTGCTTTTTATGAGTCCTTACCATCCATTTTTGTCAACATCAAAGCCTCAACCACAGCTAAGTGGATCGGCTATAGGAATCCTCACTATCCATATCTGCATCTGAAGTTGTTTTATTCCAATATTTAATTTAAGTTTTCTAACACTAGAGGAAGTTTCTGCATTTTTTACCAACATACGAATCTCTGCCGGGATTAAAAGGACTCTTAGAAAGTATTGGACCTAATATAAACTTATCAACATGTCTTTACCTTAATTCCAACTCTTAGAAAGTATTGGACCTGATATAAACTCACCAACATGTCCAACGTTAATTCCTAAAAGTTACATGGAAGGAAGTTGTCTAGGAAGTTGAGTTTTGATGTTCATGTTTCCGAAGCTGCTCCCTGCTAGGCAAACATCATGTCTGTTAGTTCCTTTAATCTTGTCAAAGAATATTTGGCTCTTCTCAATTATTTTGGTTGTACTATACAGGTGTGGACTAACAACAACTATTACGACTCAATCCCAAGCAAGTTAGAGTTGGCTATATTTATCCGCACTGTCCATGTCACTCCATTTAAGCTCATCTTAGCTAGCCAATTTAGGTGGTGGGAACTAGTCTAGAATTTCTCCCGTTACAACAATGGGTGTTTTCAGTCTACTTAAATGGTGTAGACTGATTAATTTCCAGACTGCTCATAAGTCATAACTTAAGCATTTCGGGGCAAACTGAAATTTTATCTTATAAACTTCAGGGGCAAGGGTAAATTTAGCCTTTGGCCCCCTTCCCAAAATCCTGTGTGAACATGGAATAATGCAGATAAGGAAATATTACGAAGGGGGATGACAAGAAATATAACAACAGAATAAAAGAAGAATTTGTTACCATTTTAAGTAGTATTCTTAAATGAACTGAAAAACTAAAATATACACCAAACATAGTTTATCTAATATCCACTTTCATTTTAGAGCTGTTTTTGCTGATTTTCCTCTATGTTCAAAGGCAATCTATCCTAGTGATCAGTTGAGCTATTATCAAAGCATCGTTTCGACTGGAATGCTTCCAGCTCTAGATAAATAAGCCATCTCTTTTGTTGCTTATCCTAATTTAATGGTCCTTACATCAGCGAGATTTTGCGGCTCAATATCCAAAGCCTGCTTCATTTATAGTTGTATGAAAAGAATTGTTATATCTGTTTACCACCAGAACAAACTGGTATTAATTCATAAAATGTGGGTCAGTCTGATGCATTATCGATTTTATAAGATTGGTTAAAAATTGTATTGATATTTTAATTACTATAAATTGTTGGATATGTTGTTATACAACATTAAATAAGATTATAATTAGAGAAGGTCACCTGAGATGGTTTGATCATCCCATTAAGACTTCAAATTGTATTGATGTATCGATGCAACACTGATGCTTGAAGGTACAAGAAGGGGTCGGAATAGACCTAAAATTATATTCTTAAAATACATACAGTTACTTGGAATCAGTGAGGACTTAAATAAGAATAAAACAAAATGAGCGTAAAGGATCTATATTAGTGATACCAAGTAGTTGTGATTTCTTTGGTAAGTAAAAGATTCATTGATATGCACCAAGATCCAGCATATCTATAAACCTCTAACCCCATGTACATAGAGACTCCTAAATATCTAACCATCTTAGCTGTTGTTACACTTACATAAGGTTTGGCATTTGCAACTTTTTAATCTTGTTAGAAACTTGTATGTAAATGTAAAGATAATTGTGAGATTTGAAGAACCTCTAGTTTTAGGTAACTCCTGATTTACTCTGGAATGAATGAGCAGGAATAGACCGTAAAGGAAGGGGATTCATATAATGACCTCAACTTGGTTTGGGATTGATGTGTGATTGATTGATGGATTGAATTGAATCTTTGTCACCCTTCATTTCTAATGTTTTGCCTCATATTTATTATCTAAAAATTTACTTATTCAGGTTGGGAAAACTCTAAGTTCAAGAAGATGGCATGCTTCATTTACCCCAGAAGGTTATCTTGACATAGGCAAAATACTTAGTCGAATTTGTCGTGGGGTAAGGTTAGCTTCATGATTCGAAAGTTACTTTTGGTTTATGTGCCATATGATTCAGGAATATTTTCTATGCTTTTTCTTGTGGGACTAATCCTAGTCTTTATAACTATTTCTGGTAAGTTCATCAGTGTAACAGAATGTTAAGTATTGAGTATTCGTGGCTTTTAGGGAATTCATCCATCAATTAGAGGTGAAGTTTGGGAGTTCTTACTTGGTTGTTATGATTCAAAGAGCACATTTGAGGAACGAGAGCAATTACGACAACGTCGGAGGTATTTTACTTTCTTTATTAAGCAAGTATAAATATATCCAGACAGCAATTAAATTTTTTCAAACTGTGTGCTTCATCATCGTAAGTTAGTTACTCGAGTAGAATTACAGTAGAAGTTATTGTTGGAGGTGACTCAAACATGTTTGTTTCCAGCTGCTTGCGAGATCTAGGTTTTACAAACCTCTCCATATGGAATAGTGACATCATTAATTTAACCCATGATTTTGTCCAGATGATTAAACCCTGTAAATAGATGCTAATTTACTGTTAGATGTTGAAACTTAAACCCATATTTGTATAGCTAATAGTAATATGTATCGTTCTTATCGTCGTGAAATATGTACATTGCTATCTCGCCTTTAATGCTTTAAATGTTGCATCCTGGAAGACCTTTTACTTAATCTTGCATGGGATTTTTAAGCTCAGTGGTTTCCAAAGCTTCATACCTGAAGATTTACCTTTTGCGGCTTTTGTATCTGTGATTCGGCAATAGACAAATATCTTCTCATGTGAAATTCGATAGTAGTTTTCCATTCAACAGTATATATCAATACCTGATCCATGTCAAAATCACATTTCAACACACATTTCTTGTATGCATTCAGGGTACAGTATGCTGCATTGAAAGAAGAATGTCGCGTGATGTTTCCCTTGATTGGAAGTGGTCGGTTTATTTCTGCACCTGTAATCACTGAAGATGGTGACCCTATTCTAGATCCTATAGTTCTTCAAGAGTTGAATGCGGCAAAAGAACCAACTTCAGTTGGTCAAGTTGGTAATTCTTAATATGTTCAGTCCCAAAGTAGTTCGATTTCTCTTTTCCTTTCTGTTGGAAGGGTTCTTGGATGTTGTATACAGTGACAATTTTTTTTCGACATCGTGCAATTACAGGTCTGTCTGATGGATTTGAAATGGTGAAGGAGCATGACAAAAAAGTTATCCAGTGGAAACTCTCATTACACCAGATAGGTTGGTTTTGTATACAGATGCATGCATTTGTTTCTTGTCATGCCAATCTATGTAATGCATTCATCTATTTTTTGGTTTTGGCAAGTCAAGTATTGGTTTGGGATGCACTACAGATTTCTCTTATTAATTTGGCAATCATTTCCATTTTCTTTATCGTCACATTGAATATCTTTATTTGTATGTTACATCTTTTCATCCTTGTTTGTATTAATGCTAGGGTTGGATGTGATTCGTACTGACCGGACACTTGTCTTTTATGAGAAACAAGAACATCTATCAAAGCTTTGGGATATTTTGGCTGTTTATGCTTGGTTTGACAAAGAAGTTAGTTATTGTCAAGGTGAGCTATTATAGTATCTACTTAAGATAATGCTTCCAGAACTTTGGCTTCTTTGTGATCCCGTAATTGCTTTACCACAGTCAGTTATGGTCTGAAGTAGACTAAGAACTCGTGTTTGTGATACTAGTTTGAATGTTGTAGTGTCTACTATTATCTCGTTTTTGACTTACTACAATGCACTATGCTTAAGTTGACGATTAGTTCCTATTGCTCAAATCTGTGTACACTCCCTAAATTTCCCTTCCAGTCCAAGTATTTCCTTTTACATGATCACAAGCTTATCACTTATTTATTGCTTCTAGCTTGTGCTGAAACTATTTTAACATTTGACAATGCTGAATAGGAATGAGTGATCTTTGTTCTCCCATGATTATTCTACTTGATGATGAAGCAGATGCATTTTGGTGCTTCGAACGTATGATGAAGAAACTGGTACATAACTTTACTCGGACTGCCTGTTTATGCCCTAATTGTGTGAATTGTACTTTTGAACTACTATGTGCTATCCTAATATTATTTTACTAGTATGATGCTATGTTGCTCGGACTCTTCAAAAATGTTGCTGCACTCGTGTCGGATTCTTCAAAAATACACTACTTTTGGAGAATCCGACGCGCACCCATTGATAATTTTGAAGAGCTCGAGACCATAGCTCTAATGATGGTATTTTCCTGAATTTTCATGAATGCCCGCATCATTTCATAACAGAAATCTTTTGGTAACCTCAACTTGAACTCCGGTATATATCTGGATGTAAATAAAAAAAGGACATTTCATTTTCGCAGACTGTCCAAATGCATGCCATGAAAATGGTTTTGTGCAGTATTTTTTTCCCAAAGAAATATAAAAATGGTTGCGGGCATGTTTTCCATGAGAGTTTATTGAAGGTCTTCCATCATAATAGGATGTACCAACTAGAGCTATGTTGTGTGGACTCTCCAAAAATGATGTTGCACCCATGTCGGATCCTTTCAAAATGCACTACTTTTGAAATTCCAATCTTCCGTGATTGCTTTTTCATTAAGGCAGTTTCTTTTCATTGCGGTTTGAAATTCCATCAAGCTTTAATCTTATCCACAACAATGTTGCCCGGACTCTCCAAAAATGATTTCGTAGCCGTGTCAGATCCTCCAAAAATGCACTACTTTTGAAGGATCCGACACCTGTCAACATTTTTGAAGAGTTCGGGCAACATTATTCCACAAAGTTGAGAGAAACATGAATTTGTATTCATTGATCCTTTTGATATCTAGCCTTGCAATTCCTTAGATTCTGGTAGTTCCATCGGCAATCGTACCTGCAATCAGGGCAAATCCTTCATTCTTTGTATTTGAGATGAAGTTTCTTATGAGATCAGAATACTACTCATACTAATAGAGGGCAGAAACAATCATAAATATAAGGAGAATATCTTACCATACCACAATATTACTCATGATAATATATCTGAGAAACACTGATGAGCTAGTAAGTTTCTTGTGCGACAAATTTGCTAGCTGTGATATTACACGGGTTGCAGAAACTTCATTCCTTAATTTCTGTGCTTATAGATATACATTTTTTTTCCATTATCAAAAAAAGATATACATTTATAGGCTACATTTTCAGTTGCCGGTGTTAACATATATTATTTATTGTTGTAATTACTGTGGGCTAATACTAAGTGTTCTGTGCAATGTAAAGAGAAAAAATTTCAGAGCTACTGGGAATTCTGTTGGAGTTGAGGCGCAGCTAAGTAATCTAGCATCAATAACTCAAGTTATCGATCCCAAACTTCACCAGCACTTAGGTACCACCTCTCTACTTTGTACTTAAATACCGAGTACACTATCGAATTTTACTTCTCTTTTCATCTACAACTCTTCATATTGATGCAAACTTTTGTCATACTGGTGGAGTAACAAATAAGTCAAGGGAGTTAATGATGCACCATACCATATGTCCTAGTAATTCTTTCACAACTAATGGATAACACATTTTCTTGTTTGTGTGAAGTTGAACTGTCGAAAGACTCAAAACGAGAATAACATTGGAAGTTAAAGAGTCCTTCACGTTCGCTGTTAACCTATTATGTTAGAATGTTCTGGTTTATATACAGCTCTGTAACTTTTGCCATCAATTGTTTTTCACATTGCTTCAGTCACCGAGACAAAATCAGGACCAGCGATTGTGAATGTATCTCCAAATCTTTTAAGGCATGCCTGAAATAACTCAATTCACTCTTCAATATATCTTCACAATGCTTTATAGTAAAACCCAATTTCACTAAGAAACTTGCATGTGTCTCATATCTGCATTCAGACTTTGATAAAGGAACAAGTTTTTCAGCCACTTTGATGTCCTTATGTGAATTGTCTCTCAGTGATATCCTCTCATATATTTAATTGCTTGAGAATTAATCTTCTAGTACAATTTTTTTAATTTTCAAAGTATTCTGTGATTCTCTATTATTTTTGCTTCATTTTGTGAAAAATATCATTGAATTTCCTTGTGATCTTGGCCCACAGAAACATTAGGTGGAGGAAATTACGTGTTTGCTTTTCGAATGCTCATGGTTTTGTTCCGTCGAGAATTTTCTTTTGCTGATTCGTTATATCTTTGGGAGGTAAGATTCACCTCCTAATAATGTTTTCCTGATCTGAAGCTGTGAAGCCACTAGCAAATTTCCCTTCTCTCTAAGTTTATGATTTCACCATGATGTTCGGATTCTCTAAATTTTCTCTTTGCCTGGTTTATCCCTGTTTGCCAACAGATGATGTGGTCTCTGGAATATGATCCAGAGTTATTTTTTATGTATGAAGACCCTGACTTGACTGCTGAAAATTCTGGACGAGCAAAAGTGAAATCAATACGCCAGTATGGGAAATATGAGAGAGAGAACATGAGAAGTGGAGGTAAAGATGCAGTAGCTCCCCTACCAATTTCTGTTTTCCTAGTAGCCAGCGTCCTGAAGGACAAGAGTGCCAAGTTAACAGAAGCTAGAGGACTGGACGAGGTTGTTAAGGTTGGTTTGACAAATACATAAATTAGGTTCTATGTCTTCATTACTTCTGTCTTCTCCTTTTGAATCTGCTTTGATATGTGTTACTTGAGCCGAGGGTCTTTCGGAAACAGTCTTTCTAACCTCCACAAGGTAGGAGTAAGGTCTGCATACACTTTACCCTCCCCAGACCCACCTGTTGGACTTCACTGGGTATGTTGTTGTCGTTGTATTTGGTCTCCAACTCGTGGATTCCCTTTCCCTAATCTCTGATAGGGTTTTATCTTAGTCCATGGTGAAACAAGTTAGTTAATAAGCACATCATACAGTGGATATTCTAAGTGTTATCTTCTGTTGAAATGATTAGAAGTCAGTGAAAAGTGTATAATTTAAATGACTCTTACAAATTATGGATATATATAATAGAAATGCAAATGGAATTATGTAGGTTGTGTTTCTCGATTGTTTGTAAGTTTTACCTCATTCCTAAGTAAATCCATTTCTTGTCCATTATGTATCATTTGCTTATTATTTTCAGATCCTGAATAACATTACTGGAAACTTGGATGCCAGAAAGGCTTGCAGTAGCGCTATGAAACTTCAAAAGAAGTATCTTAAGAAGGTAACCTTTCCTATTGACGGATAAATGAAAATGCGTCCAACTTTATTGCAACATTACAAGTACTGTGAAAGCAAAAACATGATATCATAGGAAATTGTACATGAGAATCTGTCGTTCTTGAAGTACTAGTATCTCACGAAAAAAGGTAGCATTATTTGCAAGATTATTTTGGAAGAAAGACTAATTTCATTTTTAAATACTGCTATTGGTTACAGCAGGCAGCCAACACTAATAGGTAGTCGAACAGAGGCGAGTACTATGGAGTTCATGTAACATTATTCTCAGTGAACTTTACGGTAATATCATCACATTGCTGGCCAAGAAGGTATGACAAGATATGACAAGAATCTATATATATTCATATTTTTTGGCCATGTCGAGGAACATTAGCTGCTTTTGATACTGTAATTGTGATGTGCTAAGACGTAATATCTTAGGATTGTCGTGTATTTTTTCCAAGCATAATGTACTATGTATACAAGGACACTCTTCCAAAGGTTGTACTATAGCATTTTTTTATTTTCCATCAAGGAAGAAGTTTATCTGGATGATAATCTCATTGATGTTTCATCTTTGTTGTGACTTTTGATGTTATTTGATATTGATTACTAAGATATATAGACAGAATGGTGTAGACAAAAATCAAGAGAGGCAGATAAAGAGAGATTTAAGGAAATTATGTGGCAAAATAGAAAACCGTAAGTTAAAATTCCATGTGAATGAGTTCTTGAAATTCAACTTGCAAGAAGTAAACTATAAGTTAGTTGATTCTTGAAAACAAGAGATGTTATTTGAGGCATTTGCATTGGTGTCTATGTCAGAGGATGGACAAGAAACTAAAAACATATTATCATCAAGTGTGTTTGGTACGAAGGAAAATATTTTTAGTAAAATAAGTGGATTTTTACTGATTTCTTGCATTCGGTATGCAACTAAAATATATTATCCTAAAAATATTTGTATATAATCTACACAAATACTATAAGAGGTAAAGGTAGATGGTACAGGTTGTGGGATGGTGGAAATGGAATGAATAGGGTTGTCAAATAGGCGGGTTCCGTTGAAATTGGAGAGATTAAAGTGGGTTGAATTAGAAATCGGTTTGGGTCATGATCCGTCCAAATTTACTTTGGGCTAAAATGGACTGGACTCAAATAGGCTAAAAATCAAATTGGGTCACATGACCCGTCCAATTTGACCCTCTTAATCTCAAGAATTTTAACATATTGTTATTTACATTTTGTAACAATAATTTGAATTTCAACTCAAAAAAATAACAAGATAACTTCTTGATTATGAAGTGGAAAGTCACCAAACATTATTCAATATGAGAACATACACTGCATCAATGCATATAAATAGTTTAAAACGGGTTGAAGTGGAGATTAAATTGGGTTCAATTAAAGATCATATTAAAATGGGTTAAGACTCGAATGAGTTGAGATTGATCCAATTTAATATATTTTAAGCCCAGCCCATAAAATTTTGAATGAATTGAACGAATTACCTGTATTTGGGCTTATTTTAACAGCTCTAGAAAAGAAAATACTATAATTTTTAGAAATCACATAATGTAAGGAGTAAATTATATTTTTTTTATCCCTCCATTTATTAATTTATAAAAACCCCTTCAAATTTGTCTCATCCGGATACATAAATGTTGATACATTATAGAACTTGTTTGTTGAGCTTAAAAAGGAAACAGAAGGTAAAATTAAATGTCAGTTCCGCAAATCACGCAAAACAAATTAATATCAATCTCTCTCAAAATTTTAGGAACCTCAAACAATTCAAATTTCAAATTTTCTTCTCTCCAATCTATTCTAAATCGTAACAAATTTTCTTCTTCTTCTTCTTCCATTTTTTTCTTTCTAGTCATCAGTTACCAATTTTTAATTATTTTTTTTAGCTTTTTCATCTACAAATATCTGATACATATGCTCTATCTTTTAGTATTGTGATTACTCAATTAGTTGAAGAAAAAATCAACTGCGAAAAAAAGGCCCAAAAAAGGAGGGGAAAAGATCGAGTTTCTGGTGGCTTCGGCAAGGACTTTGAGGCGAGATTCATGGATGGTGCCATTATTGAAAGTGAATAAAGCTATGGGAGTTGATACAGAGCAAATAAGAAAGTGTAGAAGGATTTCGTCATCACGTTTTTTTGCTTTCAACAAATCAGATTGTTGATTTTTTTTGATTTTTTATTGTTCATCTTTTTGTGATACATATAGGTTCAGATTTTTTTTGTATCTAGTTATTTTTCTTTCTTAAATTAATGTATAATGCCTTCGTTTTAATATTATGATACATTACATTTTTATCATACACAATGTATTGTGCTCAAATATTAGTTTTGATTCATAATCTTAATTTATTAAAATACAAATTAGTATATATCACGTTAATAGTTATTACAAATTTCGTTTTTTTTTACTATCAAATACATACACCTAAATTATTCAACTAGAAGGTTATATATCTGTAGACATTATCAAATATAATTGTTGATATATAAACACTAATATTTTTATAACAATATCAGTTTGTATAATATTCATAGTTATGTATATGACACAACATTGATAGAACAACTAGTTGAATTTTTTTTGTTAATCTTTTTCTGATACCTATAAGTTCTGGACATGATACATAAATTTGAATTTATAATAAATGTATCTGATACATAGCGACTACCAAAGGTAATGTATCTATTTCAAATGTAACATCTTATGGGTAATAATTACCAATTTAATGTATCTAGTAGAAATACAGTACTTAACAATTCAAACAAGATACATAAATAGTAATGTATCATGATACAAAAACACAATTCAAATATAATGTATCATAATATTGAAACGAAGGCATTATACATTAATTTAATAAACAAAAATAATTAGATACATTAAAAATTTGAACTTATATGTATCAAAAAAGATTAATAACAAAAATCGACCTTCATCCATATGTATCAGTAATTTTTAAAGATGAAAAAACTAAAAAAAAAATTAAAAAGTTGAAGTGATGGAAAGAGACCTACCTCTTGAATAACTTAAAATCATTAATTGGAAAGAGAAAAGATTTGAAATTAAAAAATAGATTAATGGATGTAACTGTGGAGAGATTTGTGGCATGAAAAAAGGAAGAAAAATTATGATTATGGTATTTTGAATTGATTTATCCGGAAAAGGAGAAAGTGAGAGCAAAAGAAGGGATTTTTAATATTTTTTGAAACAATAGGGAAAATAGGAAAATATAATTAAAAAAAAGATGTGTAATTAAATAATTTTTTCAAAAAAATAAGATGTGTTCGGTTCCTATCTACCGTTGGTATTAAAGGGAGAACTGATGCCGGAAATAAAAGAAGATCTGATTCACCAATAGGCGAAGAAGCAATATATATTTCAAATATCTACTAGAAAGGTGGTAGAGAGACACTATTAGGGGTGGGCATAAAATACCGAAAACCGAATTACCGAACCGAACCGATTATTTCGGTATTTCGGTATTCGGTATTCGGTATTTCGCTTCGGTATTCGGTACCTAAATGTTAAATTTCGGTATTTCAGTTTCGATTTTGGTATTTTATAATTTTTCCATTCGGTATTCGGTATTTACCGAATAACAAATTTATTTCTATTGGCAATTGGGCCTCCTATAATTATTTCTGTTGGGCCCATTCGTATAATTTAACTATATCTAACATACCCTAAGTCCAAGCCCAATTATGTAACATACCCTAAGTCCCTAACAGCCCATTAGCCCAATTAACCTATCCATTTCAGTATTAAATATTATCTCTATACTGCCCAACCCTAATCTTCACTCTTCACTCTTCACTCATCACTCTTCACTTCTAAGTTCTAACTTCTGAGTTCACCACAGCCTCAGACCTCAGTCTTCACGCTGCCTTCAGCCCTTTAGCTTCACGCCGCCTTCAGCCCTTCACGCCACCATCAGCTTCCCGTTCTCCATCAAATATCAAATTTTTTGGAAAAATTTATATGGAATTAGTGAAATAGAAGTTCTAGGTAAGAGATTCATGTTGATTGATGTCTTTTATTATCCTGAAAATCTGAAAATCTGAAGTGAGTGGAACTGTAGACAAGAACTGTATGGAGGGTTCGACATACAGCTGAGGCAACATGTTTAGTCTGTCTTAGCAACATACATTAGAAGTTGGTATCAGATTTTTGTGTCCATTCTTCACAAAGTTAATTTCTTTTTTTTTGTTCGACTTCTTTGTGTTTTCAGAGTATAAAGTTCATATTTATTTCTTTCTTGTCAATGGTAAGGAGGAGGAAATTACAATATGCAAGAGTCAGCAAATGATTCTGTGAGCTTCAATATTTATGCTAATGTATTCTGACTTACCTACTCTCCAAGTTTTTGTTTCCCTTTTTTTTCTTCCATTTTTCGATTAATTTGTTTTCTAGAACTCAAATTGGGGATGCTGTTCAATTCCTCTTACCTAGTTAACCATGTTTGTACACATTTACAAAACTTAAAATCATTCATTTTTAACCGTGTTTTGTAGGTGTTTGCCCATTGTTCTTCTTCTAATGTTTTTTTTAACTACTGACTTGCTGTTCTGAGTTCTGTGTCTACTTACTTGGGTCCTTTCTTGATTTGTTTTTTTTTCTAATATCTTTCGATGTTTAGATGGAAGATGAAACAAGTCGACAACCAATGTTAAGTTATAGGTTTCCAAGAGAGGTTTAAGCTCCTTTGCTTTTACATTGTCTTTTTTGATAGATGAGTCAAAAAAATCGCGAGTGTACTTATGCCAAATGTGTTCGTTTAGTTTCTTTACTATTACCTATATGTGATTTTTCCATTTTTCCATTTTATAAGATGTTCTTTTGAAATTTCAAGGATTCATTGCAGACACTTGGTTCATCACTTCGGCTTGCTATTGATTCAAAGTGCTGAGTTCTCTTATTGCTGAAAAAAATTGTGTCGGAAATGATATATTGCAATGTAAATCTAACATCATTCTCCTACCTTGCATTTCTCTGTTAATTTTCTTGAAGTAATTAAGATGTTACTCCTTGTGGTATTATAGTCAGTCACTGAGAAAACTTAACAGCCTCATTGGCTTCTGTCACTCTTTATGCTTAATCTGGTTAATGCTCTTTCCAAACCCCAACAATGACAAGTTTCATGTTACTGTTGTTTTGTGAAGGCCTATTAGGTGGCCAGTATTTCGATTATGAATACGAGACCAGTGTTTATACTTATACTTATATATGAGTTTTTCTGTTAGTCGATCAGTTTAATATGCGTGTGGAAAAGTTGAAGCTAAGGACTGGTTGATTTATCTTGTCTTTAGTTCTTATTAGATCTATAAGTGTCGAGTACCAAGTTTTGGGTTGCTTTGAAGCAGCTGTTGTTTTTATACTATGGCATCCATGTCATTAATTGCTAGAAATCGACGTAGAAAACTGATTACACATCATCTTAATCTGCTGATATTTGGGATTATGATATTTATTAGCTTGTGTTTGTTTAATGGTTACTTCTTGTTTGCTGCTTGATATGGTTGGAAGAGTGTGTTAATTTTCTGACTGATTGCGACATTGGAGTTTCCCCTTACCTTTAACTGTTACAACAATGCATTTTCTTACATGTAGGCTGTCGCGATGAGTAGTTGATATATCAGGAGTATTTATTAGCTTGTGTTTGTTTAATGGATACTTCTTGTTTGCTGCTTGATTTTTTTTCCTTATCTCTTCTATGTTTAGATGGAGGATGAAACAAGTCGAACAACCAATGTCGCACCTCTGGCTCTTACTGAGTCTCTTGATTGACTAGAGGGTTCCCTTTTTTCCTTAACAGTTTCTGGCTTTCTGCAATGCTTGGATTTTCATCATTGGGGTTATATATGTCTTTGAAGTTGGGAGATTTTGAATAAGCCATAATGTACATATTTTTTACAATTAGTTTGAAACTCAGTTGTATTCGATCCATTGTTTAGTTTGTTATTAAAAATCTTCACATCTCTTATTATTGCTATTATGAATATGATCTACTAACATATTCCGTGTGGACTTTTACTTTAATATGGTATTACCGAATACCGTACCGAACCGAAGTTTGATTTACCGATTACCGAATTATCGAACTGAAGTTTGGAAGTTCGATATTTGGTATATACTTTGAATTACCGATTACCGAATTATCAAACTCGAACTTTGAAAATACCGAACCGAATACCGAACGCTCAGCCCTAGACACTATTAATGTAAAATGCAATTTCCATACAACACATTGACAGAAGTGTGAGCTGGCTGCCTCACTGCACTCCGCAAGATTAGGGCTGAGCGTTCGGTATTCGGTTCGGTATTTTTAAAGTTCGAGTTTGATAATTCGGTAATCGATAATTCAAAGTATATATCAAATACCGAACTTCCAAACTTTGGTTTGGTAATTCGGTAATCGGTAAATCAAACTTCGGTTCGGTACGGTATTCGGTAATACCATATTGAAGTGAAAGTCCACACGGAATATGTTAGTAGATCATATTCACAATAGCAATAATAAGAGATGTGAAGATTTTTAATAACAAACTAAACAATGGATCGAATACAACTGAGTTTCAAACTAATTGTAAAAAATATGTACATTATGGCTTATTCAAAATCTCCCAACTTCAAAGACATATATAACCCCAATGATGAAAATCCAAGCATTGCAGAAAGCCAGAAACTGTTAAGGAAAAAAGGGAACCCTCTAGTCAATCAAGAGACTCAGTAAGAGCCAGAGGTGCGACATTGGTTGTTCGACTTGTTTCATCCTCCATCTAAACATAGAAGAGATAAGGAAAAAAAATCAAGCAGCAAACAAGAAGTATCCATTAAACAAACACAAGCTAATAAATACTCCTGATATATCAACTACTCATCGCGACAGCCTACATGTAAGAAAATGCATTGTTGTAACAGTTAAAGGTAAGGGGAAACTCCAATGTCGCAATCAGTCAGAAAATTAACACACTCTTCCAACCATATCAAGCAGCAAACAAGAAGTAACCATTAAACAAACACAAGCTAATAAATATCATAATCCCAAATATCAGCAGATTAAGATGATGTGTAATCAGTTTTCTACGTCGATTTCTAGCAATTAATGACATGGATGCCATAGTATAAAAACAACAGCTGCTTCAAAGCAACCCAAAACTTGGTACTCGACACTTATAGATCTAATAAGAACTAAAGACAAGATAAATCAACCAGTCCTTAGCTTCAACTTTTCCACACGCATATTAAACTGATCGACTAACAAAAAAACTCATATATAAGTATAAGTATAAACACTGGTCTCGTATTCATAATCGAAATACTGGCCACCTAATAGGCCTTCACAAAACAACAGTAACATGAAACTTGTCATTGTTGGGGTTTGGAAAGAGCATTAACCAGATTAGGCATAAAGAGTGACAGAAGCCAATGAAGCTGTTAAGTTTTCTCAGTGACTAACTATAATACCAAAAGGAGTAACATCTTAATTACTTCAAGAAAATTAACAGAGAAATGCAAGGTAGGAGAATGATGTTAGATTTACATTGCAATATATCATTTCCGACACAATTGTTTCCAGCAATAAGAGAACTCAGCACTTTGAATCAATAGCAAGCCGAAGTGATGAACCAAGTGTCTGCAATGAATCCTTGAAATTTCAAAAGAACATCTTATAAAATGGAAAAATGGAAAAATCACATATAGGTAATAGTAAAGAAACTAAACGAACACATTTGGCATAAATACACTCGTGATTTTTTTGACTCATCTATCAAAAAAGACAATGTAAAAGCAAAGGAGCTTAAACCTCTCTTGAAAACCTATAACTTAACATTGGTTGTCGACTTGTTTCATCTTCCATCTAAACATCGAAAGATATTAGAAAAAAAAACAAATCAAGAAAGGACCCAAGTAAGTAGACAGAGAACTCAGAACAGCAAGTCAGCAGTTAAAAAAAAACATTAGAAGAAGAACAATGGGCAAACACCTACAAAACACGGTTAAAAATGAATGATTTTAAGTTTTGTAAATGTGTACAAACATGGTTAACTAGGTAAGAGGAATTGAACAGCATCCCCAATTTGAGTTCTAGAAAACAAATTAATCGAAAAATGGAAGAAAAAAAAGGGAAACAAAAACTTGGAGAGTAGGTAAGTCAGAATACATTAGCATAAATATTGAAGCTCACAGAATCATTTGCTGACTCTTGCATATTGTAATTTCCTCCTCCTTACCATTGACAAGAGAGAAATAAATATGAACTTTATACTCTGAAAACACAAAGAAGTCGAACAAAAAAAAGAAATTAACTTTGTGAAGAATGGACACAAAAATCTGATACCAACTTCTAATGTATGTTGCTAAGACAGACTAAACATATTGCCTCAGCTGTATGTCGAACCCTCCATACAGTTCTTGTCTACAGTTCCACTCACTTCAGATTTTCAGGATAATAAGAGACATCAATCAACATGAATCTCTTACCTAGAACTTCTATTTCACTAATTCCGTACAATTTTTTCCAAAAGATTTGATATTTGATGGAGAACGGGAAGCTGATGGTGGCGTGAAGGGCTGAAGGCGGCGTGAAGCTAAAGGGCTGAAGGCAGCGTGAAGACTGAGGTCTGAGGCGGTGGTGAACTCAGAAGTTAGAACTTAGAAGTGAAGAGTGATGAGTGAAGAGTGAAGATTAGGGTTGGGCAGTATAGAGATAATATTTAATACTGAAATGGATAGGTTAATTGGGCTAATGGGTTGTTAGGGACTTAGGGTATGTTACATAATTGGGCTTGGACTTAGGGTATGTTAGATATAGTTAAATTATACGAATGGGCCCAACAGAAATAATTACAGGAGGCCCAATTGCCAATAGAAATAAATTTGGTATTCGGTAAATACCGAATACCGAATGGGAAAATTATAAAATACCGAAACCAAAACCGAAATACCGAAATTTAACATTTAAGTACCGAATATCGAACCGAAATACCGAATACCGAATACCGAAATACCGAAATAATCGGTTCGGTTCGGTAATTCGGTTTTCGGTATTTTATGCCCACCCCTACGCAAGATGTACATAAGTGAGCAGTTTCTAAAATGTCTTATAATCTTGTGAAATTAAATTATTAGGTGGAAATTTGAAATGAAGCTAGCATTTGATCATAGATTTTTAAATATTTTTGAAAAATCAAATTTATGTGAAATTTAGATTGAAGTTTCAACATTGATCATGGTTTTTGAAAAACATATTTCACTTTTAAAAAAAATATATAAAACATGGTTTATACCCATAAGTTCTAAAAACTATTAAAAATACCAATAAGTTTGACACAAAATTATCATTTTTATAATAAACTAAATAATACGTTAACTAAAATTTTAAAATTTTAAAAAAACTTATTAAGTATACTTGGGCCCCAAACCATTTTTTTTCCTTATAAATTTTGAGATTTCGGGGGTTTTGCCAAAAAAATAAATAAATTAAAACTTCATAAATTTTATGGTCAAACAAATTTTGTCAATTCCTATTTTCAAAAAGTGTTTGCAATATCCAAGACCAAATGGGTCCGAAAAACTTATCAAACAAGGAAAAATATATTTTTTAAAAACAAATTAAAAAAAAACATTATTTTAACAACCCTCCTCAAGAGAGGGACCATAATCTTCGTAGAACTAAAATCTCTTGAAAAGAAAAAGAAAAAAGTCACAAATCTCCTGAAAGTTCTTTGGAAAGATCACTCGATCAAAAGCAAATCTTGAATTTAAATTTTATAAATTTTCAATAATTTTAAATTTTAAAAAGAAAATTTCTTTATATGTACTGATATGGGGAATCAAAGGCTCATACAAGGCCAACTAAGCTTAAACGGATTCCTTTACTATCGGTGGATCAAGAAGTGTGACTACTTCGTTACATTATTGGGTTCCCAACAATTTTTTTATATATATATTTAATAAATTTCTCTTAAAAACCCATGTCAAACATAGATCCACGGAATTGGGCTTGAGACGCACTTCATATGATATAAAAGTGAAGGAAAGGAAAATAAGCTTTGTTATTGTGGTAAAGGTTTGTAATGGCAAGGAATAGAGGAGACGGTCATATGCATCTATACTATAAAATCAATTTTCCAACATAGAATTTGTCTCATACACTATAGGTATGATGAGGAGAGATATTTTACGTCCTAATTGAGATACCATTTGTATAAACAAGATGGAGCCATTTAGCAGAAAAAGCAACAACAAATGCATTACTTATGTCAAACAAGCAGAAGAACAACATTAGCAAGTTCATAGCAGAGCATTATTTTGAACAGAAACAAGTAGTGTAACTACGTGGTGATGGATGATGGCAATCAGAAACCGTGAATTTTGATATGTTCTTTCTTCACTACCCCAGCCTGTTTCAAAAAAAAACAATGATTCAGACATCAGCTTAAATATAAAATACATTCAAATACTACCAACATACGGTAAATTCGATCAAGCTAGAGAACATCCTAGTGACCCTCGTATCAGGAGATCAAGAAGAGAGGATGCTTATTATATAGGATTGATAACCGGAAAAATTCCTAGGGCCAACTAGAGCAATGTTCTAAACTTGGTAGATAATGAGCCGGTTGTTTACCCTTCTCTACTTAAAATACCAGGCTTTTGTCTATGTCAGGAATCAAACTCGTGATGTTCACCTAATCCACACATCAAGCGTTGAGTTCTTACAGCTAGATCATAGCCTATAGCCTGGGGGCAATCAATGACAACTAGATAAAATCTTAAGCCAGACATGACCAACTGAGGCACAAATATAACATGTTTTCTTCCATGTTGCCCTCTGATCGCAACAACAACATTATTTTATAAAAGGAGCTGCTGATTGATGTGAACAACAATTACCTGGACAAGAAATGTTGAAACATTCTTCCGCTGATCACCCTGAAGTTGAATAACCTGCAAAGAGAAAAATCACCCTTACGTTAGTCATACTCACCATATTTTTCTCTCTGAGACTATATAGAGACCAATATTTCAAAGCAAACCTGCCCCAGTTCTGGATCCTGAACAACAGTTCCGTTGCAGCAAAACTCTTTCTTGAGATCCTTCAGAATTTTATTATAGCTGAATTCTTTCTTCAAACCTTGCACAGTTGTCAGGCTTTTCCTACCATTCCTTTGCTGTATACGGATGTGCACATAATCTTTTGTCCCCGCACCAGAGTTCTCAGCATTTGCCTCAGCAAAGGGATCTGAGGACAGCAAAGCACCACAATATTTACAATTATTATTATTATTATTATTATTATTATTATTTATTTATTTATTTATATTTTTTGATAGCCAAGGAGCCCGGACGAACTTTTGTGCACCTCCCCTAATTTCACGAGATACCTGTCACCTTTCACCATCAGCAGGTACCAGGTAACTCTGTCCACTGAGACTAAGTCCACCCAGGCTAAGGACAGAAGTGTTTTTGTCTCTGCTAGAATTTGAACCTGAGATCTCATGGTTCTCAACCCATTTCATTGATCATAAGTGATACACTATTTACAATTATAAAGCATAAGTTTGACCAATACAACTCCTTTTAACTAGAAAGCTCATCATTTTCACTTTCATTTGCACATAACAAAATAAAGTTAACCTCTTATGTGCAAGTGCTTACTTGCAAGATTAAAATTTTCAAGTGGTCGAATTAAAAAGATGACAAGACATAGTGAAATACACCAAATTCAACCAAAGAGAAATGTAAATTAATGGAGTTGCATACCAAAAGCATTAGGAACTTGGAGATCAAGATCAGACATGAAACTTGGCTGAAACGAAAGGGTGATACGAGCACGCACAATTCTTCAAACTTGAATGCTCAGACCTAGAAAAAAAAAGAGAACCCTTCAGCAGTTAGTACAACCATCTAATAATAAACATAACACATGGGATATACCATACATTAAAACAACTATGCAAGAAAAAACACGATCAACATAACAAAGGGACAGTTTATATTGTCTTTGAAATATCAATAAATTTTTATTTTAAACCTTGCAGGTTTGGTTAAGCATGTTTAACATTCAATTAATTGAAATGAACACTTCTAATCCTTCTCCTTGTGAATCTTTATAAATTTAATGAACTATTAACCGTTAAGACCTTTTAATTACCCATATGATATGTTAAATTTACATTGTTAATACATATTTGAGGGTTATATAGTTCTAAAAACTACAGCATATATCCTAGGTAAAAGAAAAAAAAAATTACCTTATTCAAAATTAGAATTTACTGAGTATCAAAAGAACAATCGATGCTATATAAAAAGTCCAAAACTTCCAACAGAAAAAAAGTGTGCTACCTAAAGAGAAAGACCTTTTTTTTCATAAATAAGTACCTAAAAGTTCTGTTTTTCTTGCATGAGTTATAGCAAGAGGTATAGAATAAGTGAAATCAAAATTGGATCTCCAGTATACTTGTGCAAAAGGGCATCCCATCCCATCCCATTCCACCCCACCTTAAACAGGGGGAAGAAGGGGGTAATTCAACAAAAACTGAAACTTGGGGTGTAATTGGTACAGAGGAAAACATTTTTCAATTTTTTCATATTTGGCTGGTCAAACTTTTTTGAATGACTTCCCCAATAGAATTACAAAAAACAAGCTCCATAAGTGACATCCTCATTAATTGCCTCCTCTCCACCCTTCAACAAACTCCACCTCATCCCCACACCCTACCCCCAACTCCCAAAATAAACAACAACAGCATAGCCACTGAAATTCCACAAGTGGGGTGTGAGGAGGATAAAGTATATGCAGACCTTACTATTACCTCGTGGAGATAGAATGACTATTTTCGAAATACACTCGATTCAAATATATCAGCCCAATTAAGAGAAAAAAGCAATAGATATAGCGTAGCAGCTAAAAGCCTAAAAACAAAAGGGGCAAAATTCTACAAGACAAAAACAATAATAGTAGCAAAATAATATGATAATGTAGGCCTAAATTACACACAAATACTTCTAAAATAATATTTTCCGCCTACGTACCAAACACAATAATCAGCAAGAAACCGTTTATCACCAGAAAAACAATAGGATCAAAATTCGGAAAACCATCTTTACACCTATATTTCATCACAAAGACAAACAATCAAAGGTATGAAACAAATCAAACTAAGAAAATTACCCACCACCCACCACCCACCCACCCCAAAAAAAAAAAACGCATCATAAAATTGAAGAAATGTAAAGTGAAATTCCCAATTCATCAAAGAAATCACTGAATTTCTTTGCACAAACAAGTAGTTAACAAATAAAGCCAAATTTAAAATGGATCTTAAATTCCAAACATAGCAAAAGTTCAGATTGCACACAAATTGACTGGAATATTAAATATCATTAAAATAGATAACTATTAAAAAAACAAAAGTTATAAATGAAAGGAGTATAGAAATTACCTGATTTGAAGGTTTAAGATATGGAGAAATTGGAAATGTGAGAGTAAAATAAGTGTAGGAAGAAGACTATAAGGATTTCAATTCAATGTGAAATGATCGATAGAATATATGTTAGGTCGGTCGCAAATTATGATACGTAAGTGGAGCTACTATACACTGTCTGATGGAGCAGTATAACACTCCTGTGCACCCACCCCTTTATGTTCACTTCCCCACTTAATTGGAATGATTTATTTTTGGTTAAAAATATAGTACCCCCTCCATTCATCCCAATTTAAGTAAAATCATTTCACTTGCCACAAATATGAGAAAAGAAATACACGCTTATGAAATTTATAACAAGTGATGCGTTAAGGTTTCAAGAAGGAATTAATCTTATTTTTTTAAAATTATCCTTTTTTTTAATAGTTTTACACTATTAAAAATTATTTCTTTTTTCAAGGCATTCAATTAGAGATAAGTTAGGTATTTAATTAGAAATGAGTAGTTTTTTAAATCGTGTGTCCAAACTAAAAACATCACTTATTTAGGAATAGAGGGAGTAGTTTAAAACATAACCTTATATATTTGTGTGACTTTCAACAACAACATATCTAGTAAAACCCCACAAAATGAGGTTTGGGAGGTTAGAATGTACGCAGTCTTTACCACGACCTCTCTATGGTAGAAAGATGTTTCCAAAAGACCCTTGACTCAAGTAAATCACAACAGTAATAAAACGAAAAAAGATAATGGGAAGAAAAATGACAACTAACAACAAAACAGTGCGGCACATGTGTTCAAGGAATCATAGCAACTATAATAAAGTATGATCACATATGATATCAAATATCAAGTATTAAAAGCCAAAGACCATGTCATCAGTAAGTTGAAGTTGTGTCATATCGTGTCTAGTTATCTTCCTAATACTTTTTTGGTCTACCTCTACCTCTCTTCAACCCTATTGTATCAAACCTCACACCTCCTCACAGGGGCATTCACACATCTTCTTTTCACATGTCCAAACAATTTCAGTATCTCTTCCCTCAACTTGGCTATCATGGAGGTCACTCTTACTTTGTCTCGGATATTCTCAATCCTATCGCTCCTAGTATGTCCACACATTCATATCAACATCCTCATTTCTTTCACTTGGGTCTTTTGAAGCTAAGCATTCTTGAATGACTAACACTCTGTCCAATACAATAAAGTCGTTCTAACCACCACTCTATAGAACATATATTTATGTTTTGGTGGTACTAGCTCCCTTGTCACAAAAAAAGTCAGATGCAAACCGCTACTTCATCCATGTCTCACCAATTCGATATGTGAAATCATCATCGATCTCTCCATTTCCTTAAATCAGGGACCCTAGATACTTAAATCTTTCTCTCTTAGCGATAACTTGTGTATCACGTATCACTTCCACTTCTGCCTCATGCGTCACACCACTAAATTTATACTCCAAATATTTTGTCTTGATCATGCTCAACCTAAACCCTTTACACTCCAAAGTTTGTCTTCACTTCTCCAATCTATCGTTAACTTCGTCGTGATTCTCTTCGATTAAAATAATGGCATCTGCAAATAATATACACCATGAAATTTGATAAAGGAAATGTATGATGGATCCGAGGCTAAGGTAAGAACAGTGCGAGGCTCACCATGGATTTTCAACGCATTAGCTCTAGTAAATGAAATCCTCACCAACGTCACCTGTTTTCTCTGTAAAAATATTTAGCAGAGAGTGAGACGTTAGCTTAGTGAGTAATAACACTTAACCACAATCAATTTAATAAGGGACAAATCAAAAAATATGTTAGTGAGTAAATGTCTGTTCAGAAAAACAGTAATAATGAATAGTTTTGTCTGTGTCATGAAAGCAAAGTTTCTGTTTAACCATTTAAAAATATGCTCAGTAAATACTTTCATATCAAATTTCATATCTGAGAGATTTCCAATAATGAATCATGTAATTAGTGTAGCTTTCTTCTTTTAGAAATAACCAGTAACAATGGACTCCTCATAAAGGAGTCAAATATCCATATCAGTAGATTCATGCTCGAGGGATATTGGTAACGGTATGTCAGTTCTACCTTCCCACTAGACAGAGCTATATTAGTAATCTGTAAATACAAGATGCACCAGATTTAACGAACCCACCATTAGCTACGGGATCCATCAAGGTTTACTTTCATTTATACTTTTTCTTTATGAACAATAGGTACTTGTAGAAAGCGTTTTCAAAAATCGAATAGAGCATTTAAGTCTTATCAAATCATATTATGTCAAACTTTAACGAAAACACATATCAAAATATTTCTCAAATAAGTGTGAAACCCTTTCAATAACGGTAATTATATCTCAACAATCAATAAACATGTCTTATAAAAGTGAGATCATCTCAAATAATCATTTCGGTATCATATCAAGTAAAAGACTTGTCCTACATGCAAATTTAAAATATTCGATAACAAGATCACTTTATAAATCATGTATATCATGAAAGTTATAATACACAAATCGTGGTAAGATTACTAATCACAGTATTCGTGCCAAAATACCAAGCCGTCACTTGAACAATCCGTACGAATTCCTTTGATCAGTCTATAATCACATTCATATCAATTTCATGTTAATTTCTTCGCTTAAGATAATTCATACTATATTAAAATATTCAGCCCTCTTGAGGTTCCAATTTATATCTAATTTGTGCTTCAGGTTACTCAAAACAATCTCATTGTTGATTATTTCACACTATAATAAACAAAACTAATCATATTGTCCATCTACTCTTATTTGGTATCTGCCAAAATACAAAATCTTGGTCCAAGCTTTCAATGTACTCACTTGAATCATAAGAATTTAACAGGTTCCTTTATCTTTTTAACTCTTATTTTTCTAAATTTACAACCCAAATTCTATAGTCATGCAATCTATGAATTTAAATCTATAACTAAGTTTATAAACTTACCTTGTTTTCTTTTCTTCTTTCTTTACTTAAAAGTCTTATGCGATTAATTTCTTTCCTCTTTTCAGCACTACGTTAGACAGAGGTTGAAACCATGCCCTTTTTTCTCTTTTCTCTTTCAAAAGTTGCTAACCAAATACTTCCCCTCTAAACTCTTCAATATAGCCCTTTTTCTTTTCCTTCTTTTTTCCACGTATGGCCCATTAACTTTCGATTTTTTTCTCTACAACAATTGGTTTAATTAAAGATAAAATTACTCATTTACACATGTTATATTACTATATTTACTAATATTTCCTAACATTTATAAAAATATCAAAATTTCCTCTTTTTTTAACTCTCTCACTCTCTCACAGATACATCACATTTAACTTATATCAAATATCCTAAATTCACGCCTAATCTATAGCTTCGTCCATGGCAGTTGTTGTTTTTTCTATTTCAGTCCATCTATTACTCAATTTCAAGTTTCTAAGTAAGGTATATTCAAGTTTTTCGTTATCTAGAATCTCACTTCATTCTCACCTCCTTTGATTTCCTCTGTTTTCTTCTGTAACTTTTTATTTTTTTTACTCATATTGTTCACTGATACATATGGAATTCGCTCCATCTTTTAGTGTTGGTCTCACACAGTTGAATAAAAATTAAGAAATTCTTGTTTCACTGGGTTCTGATTCATCTTGAGAAGGTTACGAAGAGGTTAGATCCATACATCGTAACGATCCAGCAGTGATGGATAAGCTACGTGAGAAATTGAAGTCGAAATCTCCAGTTCAACATGCACCCAAAGAAGCAGAGAAGAAGATTGAAGGGGTTACAACATGCCCTAATCTCCCAAAGGTATGAGTTCATATAAGATATTTTTTTTAAATGTCGTTTTTTCTGAAGATTCACTATTTCTGATACATCTAGCTTATGTATCAGATTCTTATGTATCAAGCTTTAATGCTTCTGATACATCGTGTTTTTGTATCGAATTCTCATGTATCAAACTTTACTGCTTCTGAAACATCTTGTTTATGTATCAGATTCTCATGTATCAAGCTTTATTGCTTCTGATACATCTAGTTTATGTATCAGATTCTTATATATAAAGCTTTAATGCTTCTAATACATCGTGTTTTTGTATCGGATTCTTATGTATCAAGCTTTACTGCTTCTGATACATCTTATTTAAGTATCAGATTCTCATGTATCAAGTTTTAATGCTTCTAATACATCCTATTTATGTATCAAATTCAAGTTGCATTTAATCATTTTCCATGTCAATGAAGGAAATGAAGTACGTCATCAAGAAGATTCCTTCACACTCCTTGAGATTCGGCACTGCATATACGACTAATTTTATTGATGATTTCAAATCATCAATAGGTGAAGAAGCTATGTAGACTTTTTTTGACTATTCAACAATTTAGCAGACTTTTAAGTTTTTCTCATGTATCAAACTCGAATATAAGATGAAAGTCTATGTATCAGATTCTCATGTATCAAGTTTTACTACTTCTAATACATCTTGTTTATGTATCAAATTCTCATTTATCAAGCTTTACTGCTTCTGATACATCTTTAAATATTGAGAAAATCCACATACCAGTGCATCTGCTACCATTGCTGCAAAAATCTTGAAAAAAATAAAAGTTAGACCAGAATAAGATGGGTATTTTAGCTTCACTTCTCTTGTAACCCCAAAAACATATTATGAGATATACACAATAGTGTAAATAGGGGAGGTGAAAAAAATGAAGGGAAAATATAAGAACAGAAGAACAGAGAATGAAAGGGGTGAGATGCCACGTAGGATAGTGACGGAGGAATTTTCTATTTCTTTTAATAAAATAAAAAAATAGATAGTTGGAATAGAAACATCAAGAAGGTTGTAGAGAGTTGTTTGTGGATGTGAATGAAAGTTTAGAGATGAAACGTGTCAATGTCAGGCTGGCCCATTAATTGAAACCATATCTCTATCTCTATCATAAATAGTGACACAAAGTCCATGTGTCAACTCTATGTAAAGATTAACACCCATATCATAGGTGAGAAAGCAATACAGACTTTTTTGTCTATTCAATAATTTAACAAACTTTTAAGTTTTTCTCATGTATCAAACTCGAATATAAGATGAAAGTCTATGTATCATATTCTTCTGTATCAAACTTGAATGTTTTTGATACATCTAGTTTATGTATCAGATTCTCATTTATCAAGCCTTACTGCTTCTGATACATCTTGTTTTTGTATCAGATTCTAATGTATCAAACTTGTTTGCTTCTGATACATCTTGTTTATGTATCAGATTCTCATGTATTATTCTTTAACGCTTGAGTCTCATGTATCAAGCTTTAATGCTTCTGATACATCTTGTTTATATATCAGATTCTCATGTATCAAGATGTAATGATTCTGATACATCCTGTTTATGTAGCAGATTCTCATGTATCAAGCTTACTGCTTCTGATATATCTTGTTTATGTATCAGAATCTCATGTATCAAGCTTACTGCTTCTGATACATCTTATTTATGTATCAGAATCTCACGTATCAAGTTTTAGTGCTTCTAATACATCTTGTTTATGTATCAGATTCTCATGTACCAAAATTTAATTATTCTAATACATATTGTTTATGTATCAGAATCTCATGTATCAAGCTTTAGTGCTTCTGATACATGAGATTAACACCCATATCAAGCTCATTCTTCTTCAACTCTATGTAAAGATTAACACCCATATCATTATGAATAATCAGTGGCGACGAGTTACCTTGAACGATGTATCGGATTTCAATATTTTTCACTAATTCATCTATGGCCAATTCAGCAGCGATTGCTGCTTTTAGATTCGAGTAAGATACATTATCGCCCACTACGATTCCATCACTTTTGTATCGTTCATAACTCACCTCGGATTGCCAAACTCCAGAATGTCTCAGTAGTATCGCGATATTCATCTCGATTCGCTTGATGAAAATCAAAATTTGGATTTAATTTTTTGTTCGCAGTTATGCTCTGTTTTTTGAGTTTTTCTTCCTCTTCATAACTGTTACATTTTTTTAAGGATTATTTCCCTTAATTAGCACGATAATTGATTGAAACAATCAATCCTAACTTAAATTACGTTACTAGCCATAAATAACTCAACAACATTAATTATTCTACACTCAAAACCTGATGTATCAGCAAAATAAGTAATGTATTAGAAATATGGAAAAAAAAGGGAAATCGGATAATTTTAAAAAAATTAGGGAAATATTGTAATTGGGCTTTTTCACTATGGAATTTAAGTAAAGTTCCCTTAATTAAAACAAAAGGAAATATTTTGTTTACTAACAACTTGCATACTTTTTTCTTAATATGGGGTATTACAACTTTTCAGTCGATATGGGATTGCATTAGAAATTAATGTTTAGCCCGTTTTTATTTGCCTTGGTGATAAATGAATTGACGCGGCATATTCAAGGTGAGGTGTCATGTTGCATGTTATTTGTAGATGAAATCTTTAAATGATTTCACTAAGAATAAAAAGGAAATTTTAAAGATAAGTTATTTCTATCTATAATAAAATAACATTCTTTTTAGCATAAACTAATAAGAAAAGAGTGTCACATAAATTGACACACATGAAATATCGAAAACATTGGCCATTTAGTTTACTAAGTTACCCAGTTCCTTATTTCTTACCAATTTTGGCCCAATTTATATATCCTTTGAAATATGTTTTACAGCCCTAACTAAAATCCTCTCTTTTCTACTTTCCAGCTCTCTCTCTTTTCTCCCATACACTCTATCTTCTCATTTTGAATTAGATTTGAATTTTCCGAATATTTGAATCCAGTGTTGTTTAATTGATTCTATCAAGAGGATTCAAAACATAAATTTGAAGCTATATGGAGTAAATTTGAGTCGAATTTCAGAAGACAGTCATTGTTTTGCATAATAATATATAATATTGTATAATGGTGTATAAACTTTTGTATAGTGGCTGTATAACATTGTATACTAATGTAACACCTCGTGTATCTTGGGATTGTCTAATATTCCATGTTGAGAGCTTACGAGCCTAATTTTTGAGTTCTCAAAGTACTCGAAAGGGTGCATTAATGATTAATCGAGTACATGTACCGAGTTGGAACTTGGAAGTAGGTTGCATGCAGGCCTGGTTCCGCGAAGTAGTCCACCTCGGGTTGATCTTGGCTCCATAAGGCTTCCTAGAGCAATGGATATATCGACTTCGTGAAAATAGAGCACTCGAGCGTGGGAAGAGGTCATTAGATTATAAGGATTCGACGAAGAAAAGGTATGTTAATTAAGGTTGTTTTTCTTTGCAACTAAGGAATGTTACGACTAGTTTACTATGAGTTAGTTGTTCGTAGTCGTAGTTGATTAAAGCGAGGACGTCTATTTAAAGAAAAAAATAGAAATTTGCTAATCTAAGTTTCCGGTGTTAGTGTGACATTTTAATGTTAGAATTCTAGTACCACAATTTTGGACAAGTGTTGAAGCAACCATGATTGAACTTCTCAGTTTTATTTATTTCTAATAGTAAATTTAACTACTGAAAAACAAGTAATTTGCGATCACAATTTGAGAGATATTTCAGGGTTATGACGCTGTTTTGTAATCACGCAAAATATTAATTAATTTCATTGACTTAGTTCATTCATCTAGTTATTGAATTACGAAGTTAATGATATGATTATGGTCTTTCGAACCTCTGATCGTCTATCCAAATTGGTCTCATACCTACTTCATTGAGCAAGAATGTGGTAAATCAATCAAAATGCATTGATATAATCTTCCCATTATATAACCAAGTAAGACAATCTAGGTATATTCCTATCGTACCTGCAAAGTGATTTTTTATCTTACTAAAGTAAAGAGCTTACTCCTTATATTCTTCGTTCTGTATCAATGATCTTTCTTCCGAGTTCACAATGAGAATATTTGATGTATTTCAATGATAGATAAGCATTAAAATAGGAAGCGCAAGAATATAAGAACAACGAACATGATAAGAAATTTTTTTCGAAACAATCATACTTTAGCCGTAACACCAGAACAAGGGTATTTAGCTAAATAGAAAAGTAGAGAAGTAATAACCCTAATGATGTGGTCTTTTCTCTATCTTGTTGCTCCCAAAAAGTGATCAACAACCTAAAAAGTGGTCCAAAGGTTCTATTTATAGTGGTAGAAAATAACCACAACTCCTAGTTAGAGTTTGTCTTGGATTGTAAAAAGATCTTCGTTGAAAAACAGGTCCATGGTGCGTGCTCCAATGCGTGGCATAAAGGTCCACATTGCCCCCTCTATTGTTCCAATTTGGGTCCACCTTGCTCCCTCTATTGTTCCAATTTGGGTCCACCTTGCTCCCTCTATTGTTCGAGCGGCTTGGATTTTTCTCCCTCCGGAGTTGGATTGCAAAAAGATCTTCGTTGAAAAATAGGTCCATGGTACGTGCTCCAATGCGTGGCATAAAGGTCCGCATTGCCCCCTCTATTTTTCTGATTTGGGTCCACCTTGCTCCCTCTATTGTGCAAGCTACTTGGATTTTTCTCCCTCCGGAGTTGGATTGCAAAAAGATCTTCGCTGAAAAACAGGTCCATGGTGCGTGCTCCAACGCTTAGCATAAAGGTCCGCATTGCCCCCTCTATTGTTGCGATTTGGGTCCACCTTGCTCCCACTATTATGTGAGCTGCTTGGATTTTTCTCCCTCCAGAGTTCAAGCACAGTCTTGACCCTCCGGAGTTCAAGCACAGTCTTGACCCGAGGCTCATTGTGGAGTGTCTTTTCTGCTCCACGAAGTGCATTCTTTCATTGCTGAAGCATCTCTCTTTTGTCCACAATGTTCAGTTTTTATTTCTGTTATCAATTTGGGTCGGTTCTTGCTGCTTTTAATCTGAAACATGTCTAATCATATATATTGACCCACATTAATTATATTCAAAATACATGAATATAAGTGAATTGATCCTCAAAATTTAGCTAAATTATGGATAAAATGGGTCACTTGAATATATAAATACGCCCTAGGTCAGTGGTGTTAAGTTATTTGATTGTGATCATAATAAACTGAATATATTTGTGCTTGGATTTTAAAACTTATAGTAATAAGAGAATTCGTGAACTTAAAAACCGTTGTATAACAAAATAATCTTCCATTTAGAAAAAAATAGCTAGATGAAATCTTTATTTGAAATGCTAGAAGTTATTTATGTATATCAAAAGCATGTACAAATAATTTTTAATGCTCATAAAATTGACCCCCTTGATCAATTTACTGAAACTGATTGGAATGAAATAAATGTGCTTACTAACTTTTTAAAACTGATTTATATTGCTATAAAATAATTTTATGAAATTTATTATTCTACTATTTCACAAAGCTTACATTAATTTATGATATATTAACTCAGTTTGCTAAATATATAAAAAAAAAAATAGAAAAGTATGAGTCTGTCATCGTAAAAATGATTGGAAATTTTTAAAAATATCTTTTTCTATTTCTCAAATTTATATAACTTCTATTTTTTACTTAACTTATTTTCAAAATTACGAGATGCAAAAGCACTTTTTGCTAAAATTTATGAAAATTAGAAATTATAGAAGATGAACGCCCAACTTTACAAAAATATCAATGTAGCATGTATGTAAAAGTTAGATTCATGTATGACCAATATAAATCCATGAAAATAAATGAATGAATAGTTGTTCCTCAAACTTTTAAGGCTATAGAAGTTGATGCTTGTCGTTTTCTTTTAGAGTGTCTTGGTCTTGATCATTTTGATAATTAATGTGATCTTGATTGATAAATATCTCAATCAAGGATTGAAACAAATTAGGAATGAACAAGGCACCAAAAAACTTTTAGTACGGTGGAAGAGACGTAACAATATATTTTTATTACTTTCAAAGAAGATTCAAAATGTAATAATTATTTAAACATTATCAGCAGCTTTAGAGGTCGTTTTTAGTACGATAAGATTTCAACTCGGAGACCACAAACAATCACTAGTATAGAATAACTTGGAGATGTCTATGCTATTTAGAGATAGGATAACCACCGAGTGAAGAAATTATGAACTATCAAAGTTAATTTAAAAAAAAATTAAAGATTTTTTTCTTGAATTTAATTAATAAATATCTTACTTGGTTACTTATATTTAATACAAATCTTTTTTTATATATAAGTACTAAAAGAATTTATTTAAAGAAACTTTAATAAACATATAACTTTTCATAACTTTAATAAATAATTTCTTACTTGGCTACATTTTTGGGGATATATAAGGCATAAGTACCGCCCTAATGAATAACTGAAATCCTAGTGACACACCTTAACTTAATGTAGGTCTTATTACCTCCTTGAACTCAGTTTTTCTGTATTTTCGTGCACTTTTTGTGCTGATATGACACATTTAATTAGATAAAGTTGGCTACGTGTACAACACATGCCACCATGTGTGTAATTATTTTTAAAAATTTTAAAACTTTTATTTAATTTTTATTTTTTAAAGTTTTATTTATTTTATTTTATTATTTTTAAAATCTTCTTATTTTTTAAGCTTGTATTTAAACTAAGTTCATACACTTAATTATATTTTTAAAAAAATTCCTTGTATTTAGACCCTTTTTTTTTTCATTTCTGCTTACCTTCATTCATTATTCTTCTCTCTTTTTTTAATTGATTTTATTTATTCTTTTTATTTTCTTTGCATTCCTTTTGATTTGATTTTAAATTTAATTTCAAATATCATGTATTTAAAATAAGTTAATTTTCTAAGGATAGCAAAATAAGTGAAGAAAATCAAATAAAACATAAAAAATAAAAGTTAAAATTAATGGACACTTTTTTTAAAAAAAATATATGATTATTATTTTAAAAATACACGTAATTTTTCAAAAATAATTAAAAGTGAAAAGATAAGAAACTAATGAAAGAGAAAAAAATAAAAAGTTTAAAGTGGGGAGTGAAATAAATATTTTACAAAAAAAATTAAATATATTTAAGTTTTAATGTCAATAATTATGTATACTTATAGTAAATAGACCAATTAAAAAATGAAATATGTCCAATTTTTTCGTTGTCCACTTGCCTTTAAGAGAGTATGCACACTCCCTATGTCACATCAACATTTAGGATGTATTTATTTCATCTATGTCACATCAATATTTATGATGTATTTATTCCATTTAAAAATAAATTATGGGAGGGAGGGGGGGGGGGGATAATGAAACTCTACTTAAGTTTAAGTCTGTTGCTAGAATTTCGATCATAGTTTAAAGATATTTATACCTTATCCCAAATTAGTTAGTCAGTCTTACTTCATATTTCATATTTTAAGGTTGAAATTATTAATTATTTAATCTTTCATTAAAGAAACTTTAATATAAGTACAAAAAAACTAAATTTTAATAATTTAATAATTTTCGTAACTCATAATTTTGGACTTATATATAATTTAGTATCTTTTACCTAAATCTCATTGTGAATCAGTTCAATTACCAATATTATCCGAAATTCCTCTTTTTCCTTCACTTTCAGATACATAAGGGGTCTTCATGATACATAAGTAGCTGATATGAAGCATTAATTACAGTTGAGATTTTTTATGAAAAGAAAAAGTAAAACAATTTAAGATTCCTTATTTCAAGCAATCACGTATTAGAAGCAGTTAATTACTCACATCAATTCAGTCCTTCATTTGTCGTAACAACTTGAGTGAATTCAAAATTCAAAATTGTAAAAAGCAGAGCATCGAAAATCCTTCAATTTTGGTTCAAATGTTTTTGAGAAATTTGAGAAGATACATAATGAATATCTCAATTTTGCTGAGATATGAGAATCTGAAGTGAGGTATGAACGATACAAAAGTGATGGAATCATTGTTGGCGAAAATATTTCTTTCATGAATTTGAAATCTGGTCTTCTTCTTCAATTTCAATTTCTAAAAAAGGTAATAGAATTTATCTATCTCTGTATTTTTGTTGAACTTCTTCTTCTTTTTCTTTTTCAGTTTTCGATTGATTTTCTTCCTAAATTTTGTGTTCTTCATCTCTAATTTCTAATACATATGAATTTTGGTCCATCTTTTAGTATTGGTCTTATCCAATTAAATCGTCAACAATAAAAATTTGTTTCTCCTAGATCCGATTCAAGTGGTGATGGTTATGATTAAATTAGATCCAAACACCGCAATGATCCTTTAGTTATGGAGAGATTGTGTGAAGAGTATTTAGCGAAAGACCATGATACAAAATTAAAATCTCCAGTTGCACAACCCCAAAAAAAATTGAAAAAAAAAGTTGAAGGTGTTACAACACGCCCTTCTCTGCCCAAGGTATGCATTTTCTAATGTATCTTGTGATTTTTGATTTTAAATTCCATGAATAATCATTACATTGCAATGTATCATGTTTACAAATCTTTCTTGATACATAATCCTAATTCATTGATACAAAATTTAGCATGCATCATGTTCGTATTTGTATTGTTGATACATAACTCACTGTGTTATTAATATTCTGACTGGCTGTATCATATCATGATACATAAATTTTTTGTTTATAATGTTAATTGTTGGTTTTGTTCATGATTCATTAATCATCAGTGAACATTTCTATGTGGATACATTACTTACCAATGTATACCATGGTTAAGAAATAATAGATACATCTAAAATTATTTCTGTTAGATTATTTTTTGATATTTTATTCATTATACAATATGACTTTATGTATCTGGTACATTTAAATAGATTTTTCTGATTTTATGTATATTTCAAATTCTATTTGTGTGAATATCTTTTAATTTTTTATTCATGATACAAAAGAGTCAATATGTATTGGATAGAATAATTCTGCACATTTTTTATTCATGATACATTTGAATTCTTATGTCTTGCCACCAACATACAAGAGGATGCCTGGAAGACCAAGAAAAGGAAGAAAGAAGAACTATAGTGAGAAGCTAAGTACGAGTACAAACTGTTGTGAACGTTGTGGACATGAAAGCCACAACAAAAGAACTTGTAACATCTTTCCCAAAGAGAAGTGATACTTTGATTTTTCTAGATACATTCAACTTGAATTTGAATAAATATCATTTAATCATTTTAAATAAAAATGTATCTTATTTTTTGAATTATTGAGAAATTCTATATAGATTGGTCAATTATTTGTGTATCTGGTACTTTCTTTAAACTGGAGTACATTAGTTTGTTTATCAAATGACAAATAGATATTAATTATTTTTTTAAAATCTGATTGATAAGATGTATCAATTTTCATTATAATGTACGTTTTATTTAAATGGTATATGATCTTAGTTAGCAAAAGAAATATATTCAATAAGGATATTTCAGATGATACATGTCAATGATATATGATTGGTATGTATCTGATACAAGAGATATGTAAGATGTATCAATATTCAAGGTAATATCACTGGTACTTAATTGATAATATAACCAATCATGTATAATTTGCAGATAATACATGCTAATGATAACTAATCATGTATCATATTCGGATGATACATGCTAATAATGCATCAAATGTGATGTATCTTATAACAAAGTTGATGTTATGTATCATAATTCAAATAAAAATATGTTATTTCAGAAGGTGACAAGCTGAAATTTAACAACACCTAATAAGTAGTTGCAGATAAAAATGTTAAAAACAAGAATAGTTCAAACAATTTTACAATAGTACTTATCCAACAACTGTTTTTCTTTAGAAACACTACTATTTCAGTGTTGTATCCAAAGCATCTATATTTTACTACTATTAAATTCACAGCTACATGAATACTACTCAACATCAATCATTTCTTCTTGAGCATGAAAGATGAAGTCACCCTTAGGCTTTGGTGGATCCTCATTTTAACTAACACAACTCTTCTTTGCCTTTCGACATTCATATTTTCATAAGAGAGGCGTATCTTGAACGGAGGTAATCGGCCTATAGTCTAGTGATGGAATAGGAACTCCGTCACTGAAATATTCAGCGAAAGCGGCCAAGAAAGCACCACAATCTCTGCAACACATAATTAAATAATATTAAAAAAAATAAAGAATTAAATATACATAGTAGATTTATGTATCAAATATATGATCAACACCTTATGTATCATAAACATAGTCAAAAGCAGTAAAGAATGGATCCTGAACATCAAAAAAATCAAAATAACTTATGTATCAGAAAAATTTATGTATCAAGCATTAAATCTTATGTATCCAGTACATGGTCAGTGAAGATACATAGTGAACACCTTATGTGTCATGAACATCATTAAAGCATATAAAATTGGTTCCTGAACATAGCAAAAATAAAAAAAACTTGTGTATCATGACTAATACGTAATGTATCATGAACACAGAAACACACAATAAACACTTGTGTACCATAAACATATTAACAACAAGCATTGCATGACCTTATGTATCATCGACATTAAAAATACAAATAAATATATCTGATACATTTAATCTATGTCAAATATGATTATGTATCATTAAGGAATTTCAGATTGATACATTGTAATGTATTCGAGAATATGAGATTTAAGGAGAAAAATTGTAATATACATTAAAATAACTGATACTTTTGAAAGAGTAGGGCGTGTTGTAACACCTTCAAAAATTTTCTCTGCTTCTTGGGTGGGTTGTTGAACTAGAGATATTGACTTTTCAACTGGAGATTTTGATTTCGCACGTAATGTAGCCACAACTTAGGGATCGTTACGAAATTTGGATCTAATCTCTGTATAACTTTTTCCAAAAGAATCAGACCCCGGTGAAACAAGTATTCCTTGGTGGTGCAATGTATCACATACATTACAATCTATGAATTGTGTAGAAGATACATTATTGGTAATGAACAAATTAAATCTAACATGTAGAATTAAGTGTATCTTTAAATTGATATATGAAAATGTTTATCATTTTAGTGTAGTTGATACAATATATGGTGTTATGTATCATATGCTAAAAAGATTATCTGTAAAAATGTATCAGATACAAATAAAAAATCAAAAATTCAACAACATGTAGTAATTAAGATAAACGGAATCAAATTTATAAACATTATGCATTCATAGAAGCTTCAAGCAATACTTTTTCAAAATATTGGCTACTAGATATAAAACTAATGAACGAATCAACTAGTAAAAATAAAACTACAAATCACTAATGGTGACATAACTACTCTACATCAACCAAATCCTCACGAGGTCGGGGGACGAAATCACTCTTAGGCTTTGGTGAATCATCGTTTTCACTGACATATCTTTTCTTTGCCTTTTCAATATCACATTTTCAAAAAGTGATGTGTATCTAGAATGAAGGTAGTCAGCTTGGAGTCCAGTAGATGAAATTTAAATTCTCATAGGCTGTCACTTCCTTGTTGAGTAGTGCCTTGGACATATTCAACATGAAAAGAATGTTATGGTCCAAGCAAGCTTATATAAGACTTATGTATCATGATATGAGATATAATAATTAAAGGCCTTGGGTTATAAGTTGTACCAAACCTTAATGAGTTAGTGGAGATTTTTTTATAACATATTTCATATCCTGCATTAACAACACAAGAATAAATACTTAACAAATTATATATACATAGAAACAAGAGAAAAAACATTGACTATTAAAAATCATCTCAAGTGTAATTGATACATAATAATATACTGATACATATATATCTAACTGACCAAAACTATAAATTATTAGTCATGGTATGAATGATATATTAGTATGAGAATGATAAATTTGAATACAATTGATATATTAGATGTATCTTGATACATTATATATATTTTGGTAAAAGGCAATATGACTGATACACTAAATATGTATTGATACAATAGTTTAAGACTGATACATTAAATATAGAATGATACATTGGATTGGTTTTTATACATCTGCATAAGTCTTGATACTTTATATTTAAAACAAAATTAATAAGATTCATGATTAAAAAAACAAGTACTGATACATTGATTTGATGATGATACATTGGATTAAGACTCATAATAACAAAATAAATCTATTATTCGTGACACGTCGTATTTAAAACAACAATAAAAAGATACATAATAAAAAATTAAACCTTTTCAAGCTTTAGGCGTGTAGTTACAGAAATAATTTTTTTTCCTCTTTTCTTAAAGTTTTTTCAGAAGGTTCATCAACTTCCGACCCAGAATTCGAAGATTGAACATTCTTTCTCTCTGCCATTTGCAAATTCGTTGTCCCTAATAAATTATTCCTCGGAATGTACCTATTTTCTTGAAATCCATGAACATCAACATCAGAAACAAAGGATATTATAGCTAGATTATTTTGAGAAATTAGTTGGATAAGTCCAATACTAAATGATGAACCATTTTTCATAGTTATCAGTAAACTTAAGATGATTTTGAATCAAAAATTTTGAACATTAAACAATTGAAATTGAAAATAACAATTGAAAAACAAGACTTGAGCCCTTAGATAACTAAAAGCTATGAAAATAGAGAGAGAATGCAGTTGAGAATCAAAAGGAGATATGATAGATTGTAACCTCTAACTCGTGTGAGTGATTTTAGGCGAGAAATTATGGATATGCTCAGTAAATTTTTTAAATTTTTGGATCTTGAAAATGGAGAGAGAACGAGAGAAAAGAATTTAGAGGAGAGAGAATGTTTTTTGAGTTATGTATCTGAAAGATGAACGGGAAAATTGAAAATAAGAAATTTTGGTAAATTTTTTAAAGAATTGGGACTTTTAGCAAATATGATAATAAAAGATGTATAGTTTGATAATTTTTTCTATAATTTAAATGATTTTTTTTTTAAAAAAAAGCCCCAAAACCATTTCTCGTTCCTTCCTTTCCTGTTACATAATGGGACAGGACGGGACGGGGCAATCGATTCACCCCTGATTCGACTTGGATTTTGTCTATCCCGATTCCCTTCCATCCCCTTCAACATTTGTCCCGTTCAGCGAATCTCGTCCTCCTTGACACGCTTAATTCAAAGTATATTTGGTAAAATAAAAAATTTAAAATTAAACCCCTCTAATATAATGTCACAATGAGAGAAACTCCACTTCCAACCCCTATGCAAGCTGGCCACACACACACCTTTTTTTTTTTATTGGCTGACCCCTTGCCATTGACTTCAAAGACTTGAAGGTTACCAATTGGGTGCTCACTTACCAGAAATTCAGAGGTGCTCACGTACTCATTTACAAGCACTTGCTCTTTAAGCCCAAAATCTCCGCATCTCAATAATAAAATTAGTGGTCTAAAGTCAAATTTTAATATATAGTCTTCATTCAAACTCTCAATTTTGATCTCCCCTGTCATCTGTTTTTTCCATTTCTGATTCTTGAAAACTAATTTTCACCAACCCCCCCACCCCCACCCCCACACACAACATGTCTGACCATGGATCTGACAATACATGCTGCTTTCGTTGCACCAAATTCATATTAACTGCAGGCTTAACAGCTCTTTTTATCTGGCTAAGTCTAAGAACCTCCAAACCATCCTGCTCCTTACAAAATTTTTACTTACCTGCCCTTAACATATCTGATAATTCCAACACCACAAGATCCAATCATACTCTGTATTTTCAGCTCAATTTGAAGAACAAGATGAAGGACAAAGGTGTTCGTTATGACGACATTAAATTAAGTTTCTACTATGGTACAAATACAAGTTTCCCTTTAGGTAATTGCACAATACCTGGATTTTACCAAGGGCATGACAAGAAAGCAAATAAAAAGGAGAAACTGGAAATTCAGAAAATGCCTTGGGATGCTGCTTTAAAAACTGTTTCAAATAATTCAAGTGTTGTTTTTAGGGTGGATGTGGCTACAAGAGTAAGTTACAAGGTTATTTTTTGGTATAGTAAAAAACATAATTTAACTTTGGAAAATAAAACAGTGGAAGTGGATGGTTCAGGTAAATCAAGTGCACAACAACTTCATTGTTATCTTATGGCTTTTGGTTTTCCCCTAATTGTTTTGTTAAACTTTATTCTTTTGTTGTAAAGGACTTTTGTCCACATAATGGGTAATTAAATCCCAATTAGAGATTGATATGATTCAATTCAATATTTTGTTCGTTTTTGGATTTAATTATGTCGTGGCTATATAATTCATGTTACATTTTTATTGTGTAAGAAATGTGAAATTCAATTAGAACCAGTATTTTAGATATTGTGTCTGCTTTTACTTTGTCGGTACAAACTGACACTAATTAGTGTTATCTTTCCTTTTGCATTTGTTCTTTATAGTTTTTCACTGACTTATTTACTATTATATTACTTCGAGTTTTTAAAAATATTATTATATTTGGATTAAATTTTTAAACACTCATCTACTATATTTTTAAAGAGTTCGAACAATACAATAAATCTATGATTTTTTTCTTGGACATCATTGTTGTACACATTCTTTTTAGGTTAATATTATATTTCATGTTCATTGTTTTTTTTTCATGAATAAGTGGCTATAAAAGAACCGTGTAGAATTGTATGTTGATATCGTAAGCCTCATCTTTTTATTTTTAATTTTAATTTTAATTTAAACCTTTCTCTTTTTAATGAGCCATGTTGTCTTTGGGCCACATTAAAATAAAGGGAGAGGCGTAGTTAGGCGTGTCCTAAATTTAGGGTGTGCTCGAAGGAAAATGTATTCTTTGAATTATTATTTTTGGGAAAAGTAAGTGATTTTTGTTATAAAATTATCTTTGCAATTGATTAGAAGAATGGACAGTGAGGGAAAGAGAGAATTAAATAGAGAAACAGAGAAAGGAAATGTAATAGTATATGTATTCTTGCCTTGTGCACAAATCAGTGTAAGGTATATATAGGCACAGCAAATTGGTGATTTGCCTAACTATCCATCTAATTGCAGAGAAAAGAGGCAATTTGCCTAACTATCCAAGTGGGTGGGACCCACCTGGATAGAGACATCCATACATAACACTCCCCCTTGGATGTCAACAATATTCTAGTTAAATAATACATATACATATAATTATTCTGAATCTCCATAGATGTTGTGTCTCATTAAAACCTAACTTGGAAAAACCCAGTGGAAAAAATCCTAGTGAAGGAAAAAGAGTACACATATTTGGTAATATGCCTTGAGTGCTGCCTCATTAAAAACCTTATCAGGAAAACCCAGTGGAACAAAACCTTGGTTAAGGAAAAAAGAGTGTAGCGCATATTTTACTCCCCCTGATGAAAGCTTCATTTGATATTTTGGAGACGACGCATTCCAACCTTATATCTTAATTTCTCAAAAGTTGATGTTGGTAATGCCTTTGTGAATAAATCTACAAGATTATCACTTGAACGAACTTGTTGTACATCAATATCACCATTCTTCTGTAGATCATGTGTAAAAAATAATTTTGGTGAAATATGTTTCGTTCTGTCTCCTTTTATGAAGCCACCTTTCAACTGAGCTATGCACGCAACATTGTCTTTAAATATAACTGTGGGTACTTTAACATCATTTTCCAGACCACATCTTTCTTTGATGAACTGTATCATCGATCTCAACCACACACATTCTCTACTTGCTTTATGAATTGCTATTATTTCAGCATGATTTGAAGAAGTAGCAACAATGGACTGTTTTGTAGATCGCCATGATATAGCAGTTCCTCCATGTGTAAATAGATAGCCTGTCTGAGATCGAGCTTTATGTGGGTCTGATAAATAACCTACATCTGCATAACCAATAAGGTCTACATAACCTTTGTTAGTATAAAACAAACTCATATCAATAGTACCCTTCAGGTATCGCAAAATATGTTTGATACCGTTCCAATGCCTTCGCATTGGAGATGAACTATACCTTGCTAGCTAATTAACAGAAAATGTTATATCAGGTCTAGTTGCGTTAGCAAGATACATAAGTGCACCAATAGCACTGAGATATGATACTTCAGGACCAAGAATTTCTTCATCCTCTTCTGAAGGTCGAAATTGATCTTTTTCCACTTCAAGTGATCGAACAACCATTAGAGTACTTAATGGATGTGCTTTGTCCATGTAAAATCTTTTTAATATTTTTTCAGCGTAGGCAGATTGATGGACAAAAACTCCGTCTGCTAAATGTTCAATTTGCAGACCTAGACAAAGTTTTGTCTTTCCAAGGTCTTTCATTTCAAATTCTTTCTTTAGATATTCAATTGCCTTTTGGACCTCTTCAGGGGTTCTAATGAGATTTATGTCATCAACATAAATGGCAAGTATAACAAACTCTGATTTCATTTTCTTAATAAAAACACATGGACAAATAACATCATTAATATAACCTTCATTTATTAAGTACTCACTTAGGCGATTATACCACATGCGCCCTGATTGTTTCAGACCATATAATGATCTTTGCAGTTTTATTGAGTACATCTCCCGAGATTTATTACATGCTTCAGGCAATTTTAATCCTTCTGGATTTTCATGTAAATTTCATTATCAAGTGAACCATAAAAGTAAGTTGTAATCACATCCATTAGATGTATATCAAGATTTTTGTGAACAGCTAAACTGATGAGATATCTAAATGTTATTCCATCCATAACGGGTGAATATGTTTCTTCATAGTTGACCCCGGGTCTTTGAGAGAATCCTTGTGCAATAAGGCGTGCTTTGTATCTTACAATTTTATTTCTCTCATTTTATTTTCGCACAAAAACCCATTTATAGCCAACTGGTTTCACACCTTCAGGGGTTTGGACTACAGGTCCAAAAACCTCACGTTTACCAAGCGAGTCTAATTCTGATTGAATTGCCTTTTGTCATTCTGGCCAATCACTGTTGACACCCAATTTTGACCATCCACAACGCAAATTAGCTATCGAGTTTTTTTGAATTCGAACATTTTGAAATAATTAGCTTTTATAAAAAATATATATATATATATATATATATTCATATTATTCTTAACTATTTTTATCTTTATATAAATTTTAGTATAACATACATATTTCTATATAACTATATCTTTGATTACTATTTATGTAATTATTCAAAAATTATCTCAAAAAATTTTATTTTAACTAAATACAATTTTAGTTAGGTTAGTTTAATTATGGTTTGTATTTTGAAATTTTTAGTTTTTTCTAAAAAAAAATAAAAAAAAAGACGAGAGATTTAAGACGGATCTTTACAAATCCGTCTTAGTATGGTTTCGTTTAACTTTATTTTACTATATATGTTGTGTTCTTTTAGATCTAAAAGTTCATTCTTTTTTTTTTATGATTATTGTGTATATGTTGGGTTGATTACATCTTGTGTTTGGTGTTCTTGATAAGTTTTCTTGCTTGGAAGATTTAGATCTTTCTCATGTTAGACTCCTTTTACTGATTTTGTTTTCATAACAAATGTTGGGCTGATTAATTACTCTAACCATTATTGTTATTTTCTTGCTTATAAGATTCATATTGTTCACATGTTACTACATCACTTTAGTTCTTTATTTTTGCTCCAAATGATTTGATAAACTCGAGATTCAAAGATTTTTGTTCATTCATAATTGATTAAGATTGCAAAGCATATTTATGTTATTTTTGTTTTTGTTGTTGTTGTTGTTGTTCATGTTCATGTTCATGTTCATGTTCATGTTCATGTTTATGTTTATGTTCATATTCATGTTCTTACATTTTAATTATGTTCATGTTTATATTCTTGTATTTAATTAAGGTTTCATGTTCATATTCATGTTCTTACATTTTAATTATGTTCATGTTTATATTCTTGTATTTAATTAAGTTTTTTACGGTGAGATTGTTATTATTTGTTATTGTCTAAATGCATATCTTTTAATTTGGGTATCGAACCCGGGTCTATTGTTGATTGAAATATTTGACTGTTAGGAAATAATTATAGTATATTTTTATAAAATTTGCTAGCATGTAGTAATTATTTTGGCATTTATCACAATTAATCTTGTCTCCCTTTATTAAATTTGAAATAAAGTTATTACCCCACAACTTTAAATAAAGTTATTACCCTACTACTTTAAATAAAGTTATTACCTCACTAATTTAAATAAAGTTGTTACCCTACTACTTTAAATAAAGTTATTACCCCACTACTTTAAATAAAGTTATTTCATCACTACTTTAAATAAAGTTATTACCCTACTACTTTAAATAAAGTTATTGCCCTACTACTTTAAATAAAATTAGTACCCACTTCTTTAAAATAAGTTTTAAATAGTTTTTATTTATTTGAAGGGATGATTACATGTCTACTACTTATGTAACATACTTTATTTTGGCCAATGAAAAATCTCTTCGTCGGGTTTCGAGGCCTCTCCATTTTAAAGACGGAAATTTTAATTTAAGTTTACATTATATATTATATGTTACAAGTTGAAATTGGCCGATGAAGAAATTACCGTTGCTTTAGACGGAAATTTTAATTTAAGTTTACATTATATATTATATGTTACAAGTTGAAATTGGCCGATGAAGAAATTACCGTTGCTTTCCAAGGCCTCCCATGTTCATAAGACGGTTTTTATTTTTGTATTAGTATTATTATTATTGTTATTATTTTTATTTTATTTATTACTATTCATATTATTTATTATTAACATGTTTACTAAGTATTTCTACAGGCGTTGGAGCAAAATTGACTGATATGCAATTTTATGTATATCTGATATACAAGAAAATTGTTGGTTGTATGCACTAATATACAGTGTATATACGGTTGTGATATACATCAGAATTGGCCCAAAAGCCCAAAACGCAGGTGGCCCAACAGCTTAGTCCAGGCGTACAGAAACTAAGTGTCGGGCCATATTTTTATATGTTCATTACTTATTTTTTATTATTATTTTATTAATTCGGTTTGTAATAATTTATTTATTTATGTCGTTCATGATTGCTTAGATATCAATTTTTTGTATTTTTTTCTAAAAAATAATTTCAAAGTCTTCGTTTTCTTTTAAATTAATATTTCCCAAAGTTAGTCAAATAAATTTCAAATCGTTGGATAACCGCATGTTAGCGGCTATTTTAAGTGCTAAAACCTTCTTAAAATAGTAATATGAACCTCGTACCCTTTTTTTCTAAATTTTTAAGACTTTATGTTAGAGTCTTTTAAATTAACTTTTCTTAATTTCTTTAAAAAATTAAGTGGCGACTCCTCTTTTACTAAATTTGATTTTTTCTTATAAAGATGAAATTAATTTTGCACTCTGTCCATTTTTCGACATAACAGAAATGGCGACTCCGCTGGGGACTAATTAGGTTCTAATCATTAGATTTGACTAACCTACTTGACTAACTATTCGGGAATGTAATAATTAGTAATTACTTTCTGTATTTGCTCCTTAAATGATTAAATCATAATTTGTTTTCTTTATTTGCACCTTATATGTTTATAAATACGAATATTGAACTGTCATCGCATACACAGCATAATTCCGCCACTTGGCATTTTTTTTTACTTAAACGATGGTTATGCGGATCGCAACCATTGAATCCCAATGTTCTTAGGGGGTACCCTGGCGAAATGAGTTGGCCACTGGATGATCAACGGTCGCTACTTCCCCCAGCTCGAGTTGTCCGCTTGGGTCACCAGTATACTAAAATAAAGCCCACTCTTAGTTCAGCTAGTGTAGAGCGAAATCAAATCCTAATTTAGGGCATTTGCCTAAGACGATCCAATATCCAAGACGTATTGAGCCCATTAGAAAGACCACCTTAAGTCCAAAACGGCCCTCGGCCTAAATGAACGATCATACCTATATGTTTATATTTGAAGGTTGTATACGCTATTTGACAAACCATTGTCCCTCGGGGTTGGAAGTTTATTTTTAGTAGCTTAATCTAGTCAAAGAAGGATCTTCACAAACTGCTACCTCATCCAAAAGGCGTTGGCGTTCGGAGATGTCAAGAAGTCAAGAATGAAAGATTTTCCACGAAGCCTTAGTTTAGGATTGTACCCCTGTGTGGGACCGATTATTTGTATCCCATTTTCCCATTATGTATCCTCATTCAGTTTATTCATATATGCCCAACCTTCATTGAGGGCCCATTTTTGTACGTTGTGGTGGTGCTACAGGCACATATACTGCACAACCAAAAATTCTTAGATGGGCTATATTAGGCTCATGACCAAATACTAGTTGTGACGGAGAGTATTTATTATAATGTGTTGGTCTGAGACGTACAAGTGTTGTTGCATGTAAGATAGCATGACCCCAAACAGTAATTGGGAATTTTGTTTTCATTAGTAGAGGTCTTGCTATCAATTATAGGCGCTTTATAAATGACTCTATAGGGCCATTTTGAGTATGAACATGAGCAACAGGATGTTCAATTTTTAACCCAATTGATAAGCTATAATTATTAAATGCTTGGGATGTAAATTCTCTAGCATTATCAAGGCAATGACCTTAATTGGATAATCTGGGAATTGCGCTCTCAATCTTATTATTTGTGTTAACAACTTCGCAAACGCCAGGTTGCGAGATGATAGCAGGCACACATGAGACCATCTAGATGATGCATCTATTAGGAGCATAAAATATCTAAACAATCCACTAGGTGGATGAATAGGTCCGCATATATCTCCATGTATACGCTCTAAAAAACCAGGAGATTCGATGCCGACCTTCAGGGTCGATGGTCTGGCAATTAATTTATCTTGATAACAAGCAACACATGAAAATTCATCATTTGTAAGAATCTTCTGGTTCTTCAACGGATGTCCAGTTGAATTTTCAAGAATTCGTCTCATTATTATTGATCCAGGATAACCTATTCTATCATGCCATAGCACAAATGTATTTGGATCAGTAAACTTCTGGTTTACGATCATATGTGCTTCAATTGGACTAATTTTTGCATAATATAGGCCAGACGACAAAGTTGGTAATTTTTCCAAAATATATTTCTGGCCTGAGACACTTTTGGTTATACCAAGATATTCAATATTCATTTCATTTAGTGTCTCAACATGATATCCATTTTTGCGGACATCTTTAAAACTGAACAAGTTTCTTGGGGATTTAGAAGAAAATAGTGCATCTTCTATAACAAGTTTTGTCCCCTTAGGCAGAATTATAGTAGCTCTTCCTGAGCCTTCTATCCTTTTTGAATTACCAGAAATTGTAGTAACATTTGCTTTTCTTCTTAGCAAGTTAGAAAAATATTTCTCTTCTTTAAATATAGCATGGGTTGTTCCACTATCAATTACACAAATATCCTCGTGATTGGTCATTGATCCAAATAAAATTTGGGGCATTTCCATATTTTCTTCAATAAAAAATAAAATAAGTATTAAACACATTTTACATTACACAAATTTTATTTATTTACATTGACTAGAAAAATACAAACATCATATTTAATACAGATAAGAAGAAACATATTTACATATTATTAGTCCTATCAATATTCATATTTTTATCTGGAAAATTAAAGAAATCAGTTACATCCAAATGCATGGGCTCAATATTATCTTCAGAGATAAGATTTATCTCTGGATTATTTTCTGCCCTCTTTAATGATGCCTAATATAGCTGAACCAGACGTTTTGACGATCGGCAAGTCTGCGACCAGTGCCCCACACCTCTACATCTATGACATACACTTTCTGAATTATTCTTCGGTAAAGCTTTTGACTTTTTACCCTGCCTTTTATATTGCTGATCATTTTTCGGTGCCAGCCGAGTATCATGATTAAAATTCCTTCTTTGACCACGACCACGACCATGACCACGCCTAGGGCCATGACCTCTTTCTCGTTGGTTATAATTTGTCTGATTCACTTCAGGGAGTGGCAAAGAACCAACTGGCCGTCTATCATAATTTTTCATTAATAGTTCATTATGTCTTTCAGCAATAAGAAGGTGAGATAATAATTCAGAATATTTTGTAAAACCTTTTTCGCGATATTGCTGCTGTAGGAGCATATTCGGGGGTGGAAATGTAGAGTATGTTTTTTCCAATTTATCTTGCTTAGTGATTTCGTCTCCGCATAAATTTAACTGAGCTATAATTCTAAATAAAGCAGAATTATATTCAGTTATATTTTTAAAGTCCATTAGTCTCAGATTTAACCAGTCATGACGTGCTTGTGGAAGCATGACCAACTTCAGATGGTCATATCTTTCTTTTAAATTTTTCCACAATTTCAGGGAATCCTTTAATGTAAGATATTGTAATTTTAGCCCCTCATCAAGATGGTGGCGGAGAAAAATCATAGTTTTTGCACGGTCTTAACTAGATGTCGTGTTATCATCTTTAATGGTGTCTGCCAGACCCATTGATTCTAAATGAATTTCGGCATCAAGTGCCCATGATGAGTAGCCTTTTCCAGAGATATCAAGGGCAACAAATTCAAGTTTGGAAATATTTGCCATTTTATGAAAATATAATTAAATAAAACTCTTACCGCTTTTTGTTACCTTGAAAAAATAGTCGGAGCCTCGTGCTGATAATGTGTTATAAAATTAACTTTGCAATTGATTAGAAGAATGGACAGTGAGGAAAAAAGAGAATTAAATAGAGAAACAGAGAAAGGAAATGTAATAGTATATGTATTCTTGCCTTGTGCACAAATCAGTGTAAGGTATATATAGGCACAGCAAATTGGTGATTTGCCTAACTATCCATCTAATTGCAGAGAAAAGAGGCAATTTGCCTAACTATCCAAGTGGGTGGGACCCACCTAGATAGAGACATCCATACATAATAGTTTTTTTATTTAATTTTTTGGTGTTGAATATATAAGTAAAATAATATAATAGTATCAAAAAGTATTTATATATAATTTATACGTATACTATGGGTAGGGGCGGCGTGGGGTGATGCAAGGCACACCCTTAATAGGGTGAGGCGGGGAAATATTTAAACAGGGCGGATTAGGGTAGAAAATATTATTTTTTTAAAATTATAATAAGTTAGGGCAGGGCAGGGCAGGGCGAGGCCCAAATTTAAGATGGGTCGGACAAAAATAAATTAAGAAATTTACATAAATGTATTATATTAAGAAAATATTTACCATTTATAGCAATAATATTATTTTTTCACTGAACACTTATAATACAATTTTAATACATATTAGCGAGAATAATTTATAAAACTCATATAATACAAGTTTTATTCATTGATAATATATTTATCACATACTTTAATACACTTATAATACATTGTGTCAATTTCTTACCAAAAAAATATATTATATTTTAAAACACTTATAATATATTTATATTGCATGCATAATTCACTTTTAATACATGACAGATATATCATAATATTGCTATATATTGCTATAAATGGTAATAAATAAAAAGTATTGCTAAAATAAGTAATTATTTATTAAAAAGTGTTTTTTCTAGTAATTTTACCAATAAATTACCCACGTTATATTCTTTTGGATCTGGGAATGAAAGCAGCGCGACTACAAAATCATTGTTTTTCGAACCTGAATTCCAATTTCGTGGCTACAAAACCATTGTTTTATATTAGTATTTATAGAATTTAAATCGTATAATGATCCATTATTTTATTATTTGTTTTTGCATTTGTACAAATCAGCAGCTAATGGACCAAGTGGTTCAATCACAATTGATGTTCAGGCTTCTGAAGTTGTTCCTTTTCATTGGCTTCATAATCATATTTGTCATGTTGTTCAAATTTCTAAGGCTTATGTTGGAGATATTTTTGCCAGCTTATTGGTCTTCCAGTCTTTGCATTTTTGCTACTAATAGTCAGTGGAATTGATGCAACAACATTGCGATATTTTTTACAATTTTGACAGCTTCATTGCATCTGGAAAAAAACACTTACCTTTCTTTGACACAACAGACTAAGATAATTAATTGTGTGTACCTATTACTGTGTTTTCACTTGTGCCAATCTAGTTTTGGATGGGAAAACTCTGCTTTTTTATGATTGGAAAAATCATTCCATCTGATTTGCAATAATTAACTCTATTTTTATTGTTTGTTGATCTTGCATTGTTGTTGTAAATGGGGCAGGACGGGTCAAGGCTTAGCGGAGCGGGGTAATCAATTTGAAAGATGATAAATGGGGCAGGGTAGGGTGGGTCAAAATGTTAATAGGTCAAAGCTTGCCCCTCGCTAACCCTCCCTATTGACATCCCTAACTATGGAAGGTAAGGATAGCGGATCGAGGCGTGGATGATGCGGACAAGAACTGTATGGGTAAAGATTAAGATAAGGTTTGTTAAAGGACAAATGTGGATTTAGGATTTTAAAGTTGTGGATTTTTAATAAAACAAATATATATGCAATAATAATCGGACAAAATAGACGTAACAAATTAATCCATAACCATTAAGAAGACAACAAATAATATGTATAAATAAATAAATTGTGGAACAAGACGAAAATGTCAACATATTTATGGAACACAACTATAGTTTGAAAAATTACATAAACCACTATATGATATTTTTTTAATAGAAAATTCCTCTATCATGTCTCCCTCTCTCCCTTGCCTCTCTCTCTCTCTCTCTCTCTCTCTCTTTCTTCCCTGCCAATAAGAAGAAATAAAATAAATTGAAATGTATAATGTATCAATTGTATTCAATCAAATACAAGTGAAAGATTTGTATTTTATATCAATTGTATTCGAAAAACTATATTTGTATTTTGTATCAACTATATTTGTATTTTATGTCATATGTATTATGTATCAATTGTATCTAATCAAATATATATGAGAGATTTGGATTTTATATTAATTGTATTCGAAATATTCGAAAAACTAAATTTGTATTCAACTGTATTTGTATATTGCATTTTTGCATTCGTGATACAATAAATACAACATGTATTCATCCTCTCTTCTCTCTCTCTCGATCTCGCTCGCCTCTCTCCTCCCTCTCTCGATCTTGCTCGCCTCTCTCCTCCTAATATGCATTCATTTTTTATATGAATCAGTTTGTTTTTATTTTTTTCCCTAACATCTATGAAAAACATACAAAAATGCAAATGTGTAGCAAACCAAAGTGTAGTTGCGAAGTGTAATTAATAAAATTGTAGCTACAAGATCCTATTTATGACCTGTAACCACCTATTCCTATCATTACAGATAAGCCAATGAGGAAAAAATTCGGGCCAGAAAACTTCAGGTAGTTACTTGGGAAATTTTGAGCGTAGGCCAGACTTGGACGAATTTTGAGTCAGATGAGGTCTAGAGTAATCCAGAAATGGATGGGGGATTGAACCTATAGTTTGATTAATTTATTTGATAGCCAAGACGATATTGAGCATATACGGCTTTACGAAATCGTATTCGGGTGAGTAAAACTTCAGGAATTGAACTTGATGTGAAGGGTATATGTTAAGACTTCATTGGATGAGGGTATGTTGTGATATGGGAGATTTGGAGACTCTTTAAGATCTCTCTATCTTCGCATATCCTGCTAGAGCAGGAATAATCTCGCCAGGGAGGGGCCTCCAAAGTGGGATGGTCCCACTATGGCGGGATAGTCATGAATAAAGACAGGGAAAAAGTCCCAAAATAATTTCTAGTCATCCACTTCGTCCTTAAAAGATCAGAAAACACCTAGGGCGAACTCTTATAGATTTTCACCATATTTTGTGCTAAAGGTAAGTAAATCACTTCTTGAATTCGTATTTCGATTCCTAAAATTTAGAAATTATAGCTGGTAATAATTGGGGGAGGGTTTTGGCTTGAAACTAATGGTGGGAAATAGCCCTAGATGGAGGTTAGGATCATGGATTAGGCCTAAGAGGGGATTATGTTATAATTCATCTAAATTAGGTCATTGTACTGATATTTTATATATATGTGACTGTTTTTAGACTAAGAACAAGTTGAACGAACCCAAAAAGGGAAAGCTCCAACACTTTAGAGTTGTCAAAGCTTGGTTTCGAGGTAGGTGCATCATGCATCATGCAAAATAACTAATTATTGTCTATGACTTGCAATGAACCGTTCTTAGTAGATATGACTGTTGAATTATTCACTGTATTTATGGTTGACTGTGTATGTTGAGATCGAATATCATATTCTGACACAATCTTGGACCGAGTGTCACATTCTATACATATTTAGATCGAATATCACGTTCTAACACAATCTTGGATCGAGTGTCACATTCCGACACACTAATAGGTGTTTGTAGGTCTCATAAGAGGATCCTTTATTGAAATTGTAGGGTAATTGAGACTATTAATCTGTGAGTATATTTAAGCACTAATTATGAGGTGATAAGTGATAAGATGTTCTGTATATATATGGTTACTGTGTTGTAATTACTTGCTCATGTCTCACTTACTGGCTAGCCATGTTATTCTATCAGTACACCATTATCTTTTGTATACTGATACTGCACTTACTCTTTTTTTGTTGAGTACAATGCATCTTCCAGCGGCTGCTAAAGGCCTCGAATAGAAGATCACTAGAGCTAAGAGTTCAAGGGTGAACCAGTTCTTTCAGGCTACCATGAGCTCTTCTTTATCTCGGTCCTTCTCTCAGAACTTAGACTTTCAGACTTGCTATTTTATGACTTTTGGGGTTGCATCCCCTTTCTTAGACTTGTTGTTTCTTTAGAGTTTTGGTAATACATCGACTTTCAATTCCTAGGTATTAAATTCCGCATATTTGGGCTATTTGACTAGACTATTATGAGTTTATGGGAACTCAATCTTATTTCGATAATTAAACATGCTTCTCCAACTCCAACTTGCTTATCTATTATGATTATTGTTAATTTAGGTTGTAACAGTGGTTCTACCACCAGAGGATTAGAATGGGTGTCAATCACGGCGGGTCAGAATCGTGACAAAGTTGGTATCAAAGCCCTAGGTTTG